>NW_026707507.1:0-25247 GCF_902713425.1 Acipenser ruthenus
TGGAACTCAGCTCTCATCCAGCAGCCCTCCATCTCCTACTGTCAGGAACAACAGGAGCAGCAGACAGACCAGCCCACAAAGGGGCTGCTGAGTATCATGCTGGCAGAGAGGACACTGCAGGTAAGGGCAGTGACCTGCTGAGTATCAGTGCTGGCAGAGAGGACACTGCAGGCAGGGGCACTGACCTGCTGAGTATCAGTGCTGGCAGAGAGGACACTGCAGGCAGGGGCACTGACCTGCTGAGTATCAGTGCTGGCAGAGAGGACACTGCAGGCAGGGGCACTGACCTGCTGAGTATCAGTGCTGGCAGAGAGGACACTGCAGGCAAGGGCATTGACAGGCCCAAGCCTGCTTTCTCACTTTCCTACCTCTCTTAGGTAAAGCAGGGTCCTGGAAGTAACGTAGATTGCTAAAATACAAGGAGGTGTTTCATTAAAGTTGAAATGTTGTGTACAGTAGTAAAGACCCACCCTGCTTCCTGTTTGAGCACAGCAATGTTCATTGTTTGTTTGTTTATTGTTTTAGTTATTTTATTTTTGAAGTTTACAGCTGTCTTTGTTGCTGCTGTGCTTCTGTTTTTGACTTGTGAGAAGATTGGTCTCTTATAAACAAGCACTCCCTGTGGTCCCTTGCTTTGTGTACCCAGGATGAGATTCTCAGCTACTTGTCTGTCAAATAGTTTTTTTTGTCTTAGGAACCTCTTGGTAATAAACACAGACCTCTTCCATTCCATTTTCATTCCTTTTCCATTCCACTTCTATTTCATTTCCAATCCACTTCCATTCCACTTTCATTCCATTCCATTTCCATTGGCTTTGTGCTGAGTTACTTGAACACCTTCAGAAGAGTTTGTTGAGTTTAAGGCCAAGCCAAACAGAGGATTGTGAGCTGTTCCAGGAGCAGAGGGTGTAGCAAAGTCACTGGCTAGCATTGCCTTTCTAAAACTCTTTAACTTGCTTTGTAACAAACCATTACTGTAGTTGCAGTTTATGTGCTGCTGCCATAGACTGTTCCATTCAATCATTTCACTAAACACACTGGCAGGGCCTTGATAGGACTGTACTGTGCAGTACAAAGCAACAACTACTGTGGTGCTGAATTATAAAACAGCTTCATTAGAAACACAGAGCTTAATTTGTGTAACTATTTCTGTATGCATTCAATTTGAACAGAAGTCAACAGAACAATGTGCATATTTTAATAATAAAAAAACAATAACAAAATAGTAACAATACCCTTTTACAGAATCTTGTTTTTATGTTTAATGGTTTTTAAAAAAAACCAACAACATTAATTTATACAGCAAAATGTAATGTTACAACAAGATTGTTACCAGGGCTGGAGTTATCTACACTTGGCTTTGTCTCAGGGGATATCCTGGCTACAGAGCACCCACTCTTTTACAAATGTTGATTGTCTGATTGATGGACCCACTCAGACGACAGTGAACGTGTAACTTGTGCTTAGCCACATCACCAAGTCTTTTAAGAAAGGAGACCTTAGAATCTGCACTGCCAAAAAGCTGCTATAAAACACTGAGTGTGTTTCTATTGACTTGTTTTGAGATGCAGAACCTGCGCTAGCTGTTGCCATGTTCCTCTGCTATGCTGACGGTCGCTAAGAGGAGAACACAGAAGAAAGAGGATGCTGTGATATTGCACTCACCCGGCATGACTCATCAGACCTGCACATTCCACCTGGTTACCCTGTCAGTCCCTGTATCCACATACATATGGAAGCATCACTCATTCTCGGACCAAGCATCGAAAAGCCTATCATACACAGTATCATAGATATATAATCCCTCATTTGAATATGCTCACTCAAAATACAAGAGTAGGTCAATATTTTAGATAGTGCCTTCATCAGTGTACTGGAAATGTGATGAACACAAAGGGGCTATTGACTGTTAAACAGATTGTATATTGGCATGAGCAGTAATATCAGTTCACCATGGGGATACTGACACAGTATGGGAATCATTTTTCTTACCAGCTGCTCCTTTTAGCCTGCAATAGTCACTTCTGAACAGTCTTGTTGAGAAGGACACTGTCATTTGAAGAACGGTATGCAGTGAGTTGATGTATCAGCTTTTCAGATGACCTGTGTCTTGTTTTTTGAACGTAGCTGAGGACACAAGGTCTCAGTCTATCCCTCTATGGACAGTAGTGTCCTCTATGGAGAAGCAGTGCCATTAGCAATGGACAGCCTTGCATTAAAAAGAGAGGCCGATGATGGAGTAGACACCCCTAAATGTTTGGTTATTAAGGCACACATAGCTTGCAGAAGAGCAGGGCTTTCAAGACCACAAGACAGAAGCGGCAGTAATAGCCAGCCTCTCATCCGAGAGGGCAATGTGAATGGATTACTATCAGGTGAGTTATTAGATCAGATTCTGCTCAAACAAGACGCACTCTCCTCCATTCACTGCCATTACAAGAAGAGTATATTTGGGAATGGATGTGGTCTGGTTTGTGGGCAGGTTATTGCATTTAGGCAGGTCATAAAAACACATAATTGCTGATGCTTTTTGTTTTTAGAAAGATTTTCAAAATACACTGGAGACAGAATGATGCAACACAGCACATCTAATGGACAATCATTGGACCCCACTTTAATTCAAACTAAATACCATTTTTAAAAGAGAACTCGCTATATATAGAATAAATTAGTACAGGCAAGGTGAGTAATATGAAGAAAGTTTATTTGGGTAATAAAATCAATGTTCATGTTCTAATGGGCCTTAGATAATGTCTGATCTACAGCGAGGACCAAACGTTTTCCATCACCTGCAATGTTAGGGTTGAGACATCATTTAAAAAAATAATAAAACTATAGGAACATAATTTAAATCTTATATTTTTCAATGTTGTCAGTTTTTGTTAAGTATGTGGAAAACTACAAAGCGTTGTGTGTAATTCAATATGTTAATGTCACATTATACAGCAGGTTTCATTCGACTTTATGAAGCAAGATGAGTTACTTTCTAGAGGATGATACAAAACCTTTGGTCATAGCTGCAGTTTTTATAGTACAGAAAGGTCCTGTTCCCAAGTGGTTTATTTTGATAGTTACAGGTTTTTTTACACTCAGGAAGAGATTTCCAGAAATCGACATATTCTAGATTGAAGAGGAGGCTTTCATTATTATATGATTTTTTTAATTGCTGTTATTTTAATGATATATATTTTTAAGACATACAAAAACTTCAGTTTAAATTCTTAATATTGTACAGTATATGTCTGCATTACAACACTATATTGCAATTTCTTGTTAGTAAAATTAGTGTATTCTATGACAGACACCTTGATGGACAGAATGTCTTGGGATTTAGTTCCCTTTCAATTAGAAATAGCCTTGTACAATGTGATAGGATTAGCATGGCAGGTTCAGAATCCTTATATCTACAAACAAGTACACTGGTGTAGAAAATAAAGTGAAATGATGATTTTTCAACGTTCTCCACGAGGCAGTATATCAGCTAGACTCTGAACTACTTCTCTACACAGAACAGAGTCACCTGCAATAAAAACACGTTGAAGAAATCCATTCTCTCTGGTCACCTGGTTTTCATCAGGCGGTATTTAAGGGTTTTGTTTGATTTTATTTAAAAGTGAAACATATTTCAAGTTAATTTGTTTTTGATTAATATTATATATTAAAATGTGTTGATATATTTTTAGATTTCAAATCTGAAATGATGTACACAAGCACTGCAGAAACACACTCAGCAGGCTTGCATAACCTTGGACCCACATTTGATGACAGGGCATACCTGCGTTTCAAACTAACAGGGGCAGGTAACATTTCATGTGCCTTTAAGCTTACTTCCAGAATGGTTCGTTTAGAAGAGCTTAGAACAGCAACTCTTGATGTACTTGTCAATGCCCACTGTGGGTGGGAGGGAGTTTTAAAGAGAACATGCTCAATAGAGACACTTGCTCTCTGGGAACAGTGCTTCCTGAGCTCCACACAAACTCTTGTCTCTTAAGCTTAATGAACTCATTACAAATCCACCCACGTATGTATGATGAAGAGCTCTCTTCAAAGCACTTTCAAAGCAAAACTCAGAATAGCTCACAGAGAGCTGCTGTTGATATTGTTTATAACTGCTGTTTCGTGCTCTAGTTGTTTTAACATTCTGTGAAATAAAAAAGCAATAAATATTGTGTAGGAAGTGTTGGTTCCTAACATGGTGATGACTGATATCATCAACAAGACATGTTCTGTATCATTAAGAAGACACAGTTAACCAAAAGAGGGGGGATTCGATATTGCCTTGGAAATGGATTTGAATACATTTAAATGTAGCGTGGATCTCTTCACTGTACTTGTTTCACACTTCCAGGCTTAGAGTGCATTGAATAATCAGCTTTCTAAATAGCTCTTTCAGTGCAGATTCTTACTCTTCAAATAATTGGACCTGTGGAGTGGTTCAGCTCAGTAACCTGACCCTGCTGCTGAGCTCATTTCACCCAGCACCCTGCTGAGCAGCAAGGAAAGAGCTCATTTCACCCAGCGCCCTGCTGAACAGCAAGGAAAGAGCTCATTTCAACCAGCGTCCTGCTGAGCAGCAAGGAAAGAGCTCATTTCAACCAACGTCCTGCTGAGCAGCAAGGAAAGAGCTCATTTCAACCAGCGTCCTGCTGAGCAGCAAGGAAAGAGCTCATTTCACCCAGCGTCCTGCTGAGCAGCAAGGAAAGAGCTCATTTCAACCAGCGTCCTGCTGAGCAGCAAGGAAAGAGCTCATTTCACCCAGCGTCCTGCTGAGCAGCAAGGAAAGAGCTCATTTCACCAGCGCCCTGCTGAACAGCAAGGAAAGAGCTCATTTCACCCAGCGCCCTGCTGAGGAGCAAGGGAAGAGCTCATTTCAACCAGCGCCCTGCTGAGCAGCAAGGAAAGAGCTCATTTCAACCAACGTCCTGCTGAGCAGCAAGGAAAGAGCTCATTTCACCCAGCGTCCTGCTGAGCAGCAAGGAAAGAGCTCATTTCACCCAGCGCCCTGCTGAGCAGCAAGGAAAGAGCTCATTTCAACCAGCGTCCTGCTGAGCAGCAAGGAAAGAGCTCATTTCACCCAGCGCCCTGCTGAACAGCAAGGAAAGAGCTAATTTCAACCAGCGTCCTGCTGAGCAGCAAGGAAAGAGCTCATTTCACCCAGCGTCCTGCTGAGCAGCAAGGAAAGAGCTCATTTCACCCAGCGTCCTGCTGAGCAGCAAGGAAAGAGCTCATTTCAACCAGCGTCCTGCTGAGCAGCAAGGAAAGAGCTCATTTCAACCAGCGCCCTGCTGAACAGCAAGGAAAGAGCTCATTTCACCCAGCGTCCTGCTGAGCAGCAAGGAAAGAGCTCATTTCAACCAGCGTCCTGCTGATCAGCAAGGAAAGAGCTCATTTCACCCAGCGTCCTGCTGAGCAGCAAGGAAAGAGCTCATTTCAACCAACGTCCTGCTGAGCAGCAAGGAAAGAGCTCATTTCACCCAGCACCCCTGCTGAGCAGCAAGGAAAGAGCTCATTTCACCCAGCGCCCTGCTGAACAGCAAGGAAAGAGATAATTTCACCCAACGCCCTGCTGAACAGCAAGGAAAGAGCTCATTTCAACCAACGTCCTGCTGAGCAGCAAGGAAAGAGCTAATTTCACCCAACGCCCTGTTAAACAGCAAGGAAAGAGCTCATTTCACCCAATGCCCTGCTGAATTTGGATTTAAGATTATGATTGATTAAAATAGTTATGAAATCCAAAAGTCGAAAAAGATAATTACAAATGTAATGGTTTTACATTTTAATGATTTAATAATACTACAGCTACCAAAGAAAAAGTAGGTGTAGAATCATGTCCCCAGCCAAGGCTTTTATCAGCTTTAAAAACACAATACAATGTGAAGGCCCTCTATAGAAATGTGAAGACAATGTGAATGCCCTATATAGAAATGACAAGACATAGAAACCTGGCATTTTATACAGTGTCTGAAATGTACAATAGCCGCTAATTATGGGCATCAGTGTGGCGTAGTGGTTAGGGCTCTGGACTCTTGACCGGAGGGTTGTGCGTTCAATCCCTGGTATGGGACACTGCTGCTGTACCCTTGAGCAAGGTACTTTACCTAAATTGCTCCAGTAAAAACCCAACTGTATAAATGGGTAATTGTATGTAAAAATAATGTGGTATCTTGTAACAATTGTAAGTCGCCCTGGATAAGGGCGTCTGCTAAGAAATAAATAATAATAGCTGACTAATGCCTTAAAATGCTTTTAGAATCAAAGTCATGTAGATTTTGTTTGCCGCTATATAACAAGAGTCCAGCTATAGTTATGCATGTTTTCCAATTGTTTTAACTGTGTGTGTGAAACTGCTCTTTCAGCAGCAGTTTGCAATTGGCAAGCGTCAGGTAATGATGTAGCCTGATCTGCTGTGCAGCCTAAACCCAGCAGAACACCTGAGCCTTGTGATTAATGCTCTTTGCTGCCAGCTCTCACTGAGTCACTGCTACTTACTTTGGGTATTCAGCAGTATGAGAGCTCATTGAGATGCAACTTTTCTAATACATTCATGAGACAAGAACAAAGCAAGCCCTGCATCCAAATGAGAAAAACAAGCCACCTTATTGTGAGGGGCCCAGCTCCCCATTTAATGGGGCACATTTTGATGTATTGTTTACTGCATTCAGCATGTTGCTGCTGTTTCTTTTCTCCCAATGTCTGTGTAGTTGCCCTTTCTTTTTCTCTGAGTGACAGCTTCACTGCCAATGTCTCTGGCAGCTCTCATTACCTGTTGGGCTGCTTTTATGGGCACTGCAGAATCAAGACCTTCCCTTCTCCTGTAAACAAGGGGCTGAAGAATAATCTTCACTGACAGCACCAGTGCAATATTGTTCCCTGTACTGTAAGTGTACTGTAATTATTCTCAAAGTCACAGCAACTGGTTAGATAATAAGGGAAAACAAGTAAGAAAGGGACACATTGCCAGAATACTGGCTGTGCAGAAAGTAGCAAGTCTTTACAGCAACGGGAATGCCTGCAGCAGGATAATTATCATTTCAATCTGTAACCTACTGCCTCAAAGGTATACATGCTGCAATGATCATTTTAGTTTTTTTATGGAAAAAAAGTTGGTTCTTTGAGTGCAAACTGAGTGCTGATGGTTTCAATGCCCTGTTATTGGTGATTTTGGCGTTGCATGCTTGGGCAAGTCAGTTTCACTTAGTCACCTTGACGTTGGTTTTGTCACAGCTGACGAATCAAATCATTCAGATACTGTAATCACACCCTGGGGGGGTTCAAAATGAACCCCAATTCCGCCCGTTTCATCTTTAATCTTTAGCCTTGCCCAGACAATCACTTTAAGCACTACACCTGTCCCAGCTCTCAAACACCCTGTTCCCAGCAGCAATCCTAACCCCACACCTTCATCAGCTGTGAATCTGCTTCTTTATAGCAACCTCCATCAAGCTGTTTTGCCGTTTACTGACAGTGTGTCTTAACCTGTGTTCCTGGCTATCAATACAAAGTAAATGCAGTCTGTGTTTGTGAGTCCCCATTGAAATGACCTGGCCTCTGCTCCTGTGCATCTTTCTCCATCCCTTCTCTCTGCTGGTGGTAGTGTATTATTACACTGCCACGGCTGGGCAGGATTCATTGGCCAGGACAGCTTCAGTTTTGTAAAGTTGGTGTTGTGTTTCTTTGATGCTCCCATCAACAGAATTAATGGACTTCTTGCAATAACAACAACAGCAAAGAAAGAACAGAAGCTCTGGAGCCACAGTGCAATTTAAACACCCTTTTACCTGAACAAGAGCAATTTAAGCAAACCAGTGATTCCAATTAAACGTCCATTACAGTGAAACTCAATCCACCTTCAATTGTCTCGGCAAGGATTTTTTTGCCTACCATTTCAAGATTCTGTTTTGTGGGTTTTTTATATGCTAGATACAACTTGGCACAATTTAAGGCAGCATTTTACTAAACAAACATATTGATCGCCTTTAAGGAAAGTGGAAAACATCCATGTGTTATTCTGTTTGCACATCCTATTGTACTACTGAAGAATCTGCTTTATTTTTGTGTCCAGTTTTGCAATTTGGAACAAGTAGGAACCTACACAGGTATCTTCAAAGTGTGCAGAACTTCATGACAGCATGGGCATACCCCTAATTTATCAGGATGTATGACACTTTTCACAGCCTGTGTAAATTCTCTTCCAGGCCACATGTAGATCAATGAGTTGTTGATCTTTGTGATGTTTGTCTTTCCTTTAAGACCTGTGACACACTGGTCCTTGGTGCTTGTTTGCACATGTCTCAATATGGGCTAGGTCCATGCTTGTGCCTATTAATCACTGTTCTCCTTTGCTTGTGTTTGTGTATCCTCTGGTTGAGCACATCCAACACAAACACACTTTCCTGCAGCTTCATACACAGCGATGTGTCCCCACCCCCATATCTCTCCACGAGTTTCTGCTCTCCATGTTCAACAGGTATAACAGTCAGATAAAGAGCGAATTGTCTTGGAAACCTTTGAACGGTGTGTCACAAAACAGCCTCCACATAGATGGCAGCACAGAACACTGCTTCTGCTAATAAGAGGCAATCTGAAAAGGTAGGAAACTGAATAGGATTATACACATCACCTGACACGCACTGAAAGCAGTCATTTCCTACAGAAACCTGCATCCCCTAGTAGCAATTTGCTGCAATTTGCTTTTTGTGAAAGGCAGGTGTAAATGCAGATGCCGTTTGCATATGAACAGCTGACCTGTCTTTAAAAATCTTCAAGCCTCTGATTTACAGTGAATTCAATTGGTTTATCACTGTCCCCATGTAAACATGTATGCCACTTTTACACTGCAATGGCAGGCATGGTTACATAGTCATTCCATTGTTTATACAAGTTCCTATAGTGCTCGAATAACATGGCAGAATGGCAGAATAACTGGAAGAAGCCTGGTCACCTCCCTCAATTCCTTCTGGTGAGAACCTTCAATGCTTCACAAGATCTTTAATACTGAATCTATGATAATACTGCATCACAGGGATATGCACATTCATACTAAATATTCAATACATCTTCTTCTTATTAATAACAAAGCTGTTTAGTGTGAGTCCGCTATTCAATTCACTGTGTTTTTAATATATTCTTCCCTTGTGCTCTTCAGGCACATGAAAATGATTGCAGTCTCTATCTGTCTACAAGAATGAATGAATTAATCCAATAGGCTACTGTTATGCTTCTACTGGAAAGTGATGTTTATTTTTGTCCAGTGAATTAGTACCGATAACTGACTTTGAAAAGAAAAGTAAAAAATATTTTAAAAATGTGTGATTATTTATTTATTCATTGATTGGTTGGTTGGTTGGTTGTTTGATTAATTGATTGGATATTTTAAAATATATACAACTTATTTTTTAAATATTAAAGTTTTAAAATGAAAGCTGTGATTAACCAACGCCTAATCAATTATGGTGATGAAGTAGCCTTGATGCATCATTTAGTTACAGCCAGGAGTATTGCAATGTATACTGACACAACCAAGAGTGAAAAGAACATGTGTAGGAAGGTTTTAAATTGGACAGTGGAGCTGGGATGTGCAGCAGTGAGCGTGTTCACCTGGTTTAATAACTACCTGGATGTGCAGCAGTGAGCGTGTTCACCTGGTTTAATAACTACCTGGGATGTGCAGCAGTGAGCATCTTCACCTGGTTCAAAAACTACCTGGGATGTGCAGCAGTGAGCATCTTCACCTGGTTTAATAACTACCTGGGATGTGCAGCAGTGAGCATCTTCACCTGGTTTAATAACTACCTGGGATGTGCAGCAGTGAGCGTGTTCACCTGGTTTAATAACTACCTGGGATGTGCAGCAGTGAGCGTGTTCACCTGGTTTAATAACTACCTGGGATGTGCAGCAGTGAGCATCTTCACCTGGTTCAAAAACTACCTGGGATGTGCAGCAGTGAGCATCTTCACCTGGTTTAATAACTACCTGGGATGTGCAGCAGTGAGCGTGTTCACCTGGTTTAATAACTACCTGGGATGTGCAGAAGTGAGCGTGTTCACCTGGTTTAATAACTACCTGGGATGTGCAGCAGTGAGCATCTTCACCTGGTTTATAAACAGCAAGCAGTAGGCCACATACGCCCAGTAGATGGCGCCCTTGTGTGTAGTTGCCAAGAATAAAGACACAGCATTTCCAGCTCAGAACAAAATGCCACCCTTTTTAAAGCATTACTAATGCACTGCTAACATGTTGCTTGTTTATTTTAGTAGAGAGCAATTTTCATGAGAGACAGAATCTTTGTCCCAATGGAAGTATGTAAGAACTATACAATTTTAAATAAATAAATAAATATATTATATATATATATATATATATATATATATATATATATATATATATATATATATATATATATATATATGTTACTTCATTATATGTAATGCACAAAGACATTCCTGCCAAAAATGTTTACTTTTTTCTTCATATGCAAAAAAACACATAATAAAGGCTCAGACATATTTATGGCTTTACAGTATATAAAGTCATATTTATTATCCAACCTCGCCTCTCTTATTATTTTGACTGACTCATATATTAAATATGTAGTGCAGACTCAGCTAATAGTGCAATTGATTTACTTCTACTTTTTTCATAGCACATAGTTTCTCCAGGTGGATAAATGGTGTAAGTGCAGTTTCTTCGAATTCCATTTTAGCATACCACACAGTGCCATCTGGTGGTCATGAAGTTGTAATTACAACTTAGGAATCGTTCTATTTTTGTCATTGGCCACAGGAAAGGACTGTGCAGTGTCTGCTGAGCCAGGCTTGAGGCCCTGTCAATTCAGTATAGAATATGGTTTACTCCAGGGTCTGTAGTCCTTCTCTTACACTGCTGAGCCAGGCTTGAGGCCCTGTCACTCCAGTATAGAATATGGTTTACTCCAACCACAATCACCCCAGTCTAGAAACAGACGTGCCCCTTGACACAAAGAATCACATTTCTTTTTTTATTCTACATTCTTTCTTTTCCTTTCCCCTGGGTTGAGGCATTTTCAAGGCAAGTGTCTGACTCCTTTCTCCCCTCCCCCTGTCCTTCTCAAGCTGTACGGTTTCTTCTTGTCCCTGTGCCTCTGAGACCGAATCTCATCTCTAGCCTGCCCTCTCCTGGCTCTCTGGAGAGTTGAGAACACCACCACTCAGTCAGAGCTCTGTGTCTGCCGGTGTGTGGGTGCCCATTTATTTTCTGTACCTGCCAGCCATTTATTAAATGTTTAACAGCAGATTAACAGGAACAATCCCTGTAGTCAAAAGCACAGCGATGAGGAACAGAAGACTCAGCCACGCTCGACTGAGGATCATGTACCAGTGCCTTTTTGTGCCTGCAAAGATGAATTGGTTTGAATTCTCCCCAGGATTAAACACTCAGATACTGAGGATTTTAAATTAAGGTTCAACAGTGTTTTTTTCACAGTACATTTTTGTTCCCCAGGTCCTTAGCTGGAGGCAGATATCTGAACACAAGTACGACACCGTTTTAATCCAAATGGCTGCAGTCCAATATGTCTTGAGTGCAACTCACCAACAAAGAAACAGATGGAAATAAGAGAGAAAGATCAAGTAAAATGGGAAAACACACAGAGTTCAAATTCTTTACAACAAAGTTGTGTAAAACTTGAAATTATAATGTGAACAAGTACTCATTCCTTCAGTGTGCAGTGTGTTGATTTTTAAAAATAAGTACAAAGTTAAGTTCAGTTTTACTTTTCAGTTTTAAACAATACAGGGGATTTAATAAATAGTTAAGAACAATTTCTTCTCAAAAGTTACTGAAATATTTCACATCCATAGTTCATAATCTCACATTGTGATGGTTTACACAAAGGTGTTCCTAATAGCAACATGAATTCAAGCAAATAAAGAGGTTTGGACAGCCAGGGGGACAAGCTGCACAAGCTCAACTTGAGTTATTCTATATATGTGGGGTGGGGCTGTGCTACTGCTTCATAGCATCTTCCTGGACAGAAAACAGTATGAGTAACTGCACAGAACTGAACCTCTAAACAAGTATTAGAGCAGTGAAAAGATCCTGACTGTGGAGACCCTCCACACACATGCTCTACACTAACAGTGAAGTATTCGACAGCAGCCATTAAACTAAACTGCTTCATTAGTAATCATTAAATACAGACCTATCTGAGCTTTGTGTGGAAATGAGCTCACAATAGCCCTATATTTTTATGGTGCACCAAACAGAGTGCCTGGACATTCTGTACAGAACCAGAGAGTTTTTCTTAGTATTCTATGGAACACTCATTGTGTTCGGGTTCTACATGGAACTGTTCCTCAGAACAACAGATGGTTCTATATACTGGTTTCTAAATAGAACCATTTGATTCAATAGAATACTAATTCAGGGATCCAAATATGAAACTTTGAATTAAGGAACCCCTAAGATTCCATTAAGAGCCATTGAGTTTCATAATGAACCTATTCTATAAAACTATATGCTGCAACAAACATGGATCCCAGAGAAAAACTGAAGGGACCATAGGGTTCCATGTAGAGTGTAAAGGAGACTAATTTTCCAAAGAGTGTACAGAAAAGAATATAAATGAATCATATGATTGTCAGTGTGAAAAGACACAACATGGGTTTGCAATTCTATGACTTCCATATTGGTTTCAAGGTCAGCATAGCAAATAAAGAGCTGAAATCAGGTACGTTTCATGGCTCCTTTTGTTAATTAAATAACAGAGCTGTATATGTCAGCAGTTTAATCTGAATCAGTCCGTTGTTCTACAGTTGAATAGTCCTCTCTTTTGTCCAGTCCACCCCACACTGATCCAGGGCGCTGTCTTCACATACATTCTGTTTGGGTAAAATGAAGAACAAACCCATTCTTAAGCACTTTGCATGTATTAGTCTGCCCTGTGATTATTATACCTCGTTATTAATAAGATGCAAGACTCGTGATCCTATAGTCTAGGAATTCATTTTTATATTTTGAAGGTTTTCAAATGCAGTACAGCTTATATCCCAACCCACATCCTACAAGTGTGAACACCCACGTTCATCTTTAAAATCACGTTATTATCCACACAACCAGTTCATTGCCATTCGTACTGTGATTGCAAACAGAGCATTACGCAGAGTCGCAAGAACTATAATTCTTAGTTTCCGCGCAATAAATCAATAGGAAGGCCATCCCTTCACCGCATGTGTTTAGTATTCAGGCTGGGACTCTTACTCTGCTCTTTATTTGCCTCGGTTATTGTTGGATGCTTCCCGACGTTTGCTATCTGATTTTTATCTCTTCCCTGTTTTGCAGGTGTGTCAGTTTTAATTCTGCCCAGTAGGTGGGACTTCATGCTCGGAACATCAGACTTCTTTTTTTCTCGTTGTTTTTAATGCAATCCCTGTAAGTCCTAGAGATGCGTGCGAGCGAAGTGGAATTCTGAAGCGAAGAGCAGCAGAATATATGACACGCCATGCAGTCTAGTGCCGAAGACACGCCGGGAGTACTCAGAGTTCAGCGCCATCGTCTCTAACGGAGTATTTTTCATTTTTCTTTTTTTTTTTTTAAATCAGCCTTTGTGTACTGCGAGATACTGGGACACGACACGCGCACACACACACACACATACATAACACATATACATCCAAACCCACGCTGACACACATACACTGACTGTCGGCGGAATCACTCACCATGGATCTATCGTTCTCTACACCACCAATTTGTTGGTGGAGGGTTTTGTTTCTCCTGAGCATTTTCCAGGACTACCTGAGCTCTGTGCTGGACTGCCCGCCGACCTGCAGCTGCTCGTTAATGGAGATATATTGCAATAGATCCGACAGCGGGAAATTGTTCCCTCTGCTTGAGGTGCAAGACCCGGGGAACAATGGCAACAGCAGCACCATTACCGAGCAGTTCAAGAACATCAGCTCCATGTAAGTCGAGAGACTGGTGAGGCACAAACTCACTTGGGTGTCCAATCTTCACTTACCTTTCTGCTTTATTTAATGTAAGGGATACTGGCTGCAGCATTTGTAATGATGTCAGTATGTCTAGGTGACTTATTTTGGAAGAAAGGCTGTTTCTCTTATTTCATAATTGCTTGAAAGTTCCTTGCGTTGGTTCCGGAAGGTGCATTTTTGAAATATCATATATTTTGAGAATTACTACTGTTTTGTAAAACCAACAGTACTTGTGTTGCTTTGAGTTAGTTTTCTTTTTCTTTTTTTCTTTTTTTTTAGCGCAATGTTATTATGTAACACAAGAATAGAAGTAGAATGGAACTAATGAAAGGTTAAATAATCTGCTGCTGAAAAAACATTCTAGAATAAAAACCGTTGTTTGTATAGACTTACATTTTACTGATGTATTAATACTACACTAGCGAAATATGAAATGTTATTGATACGTTACGCACAGTGGCTTATTTGGTGTATTATTTGATGCCTCCATTAGATGTTTGATCACAGAACAAAAGTGTCCAGTTTTAAAATGAAACCCACCATGCATCTCATACTATGTAAGTACGATGATGTTTGCACCTTATCTCACCGTATTGTATGAAAAAACCTTCTCCAAGGAATGCATTGCAATGCCCTAATAATAACAGTAGTGACAAACAGTAGTTTGATTTCAGGCCACATGTATTATATTTGATAAATGTATTGAAAACGTTTGCCATCGGTAGTACTGTACTGGATACGAGAGGCTCTTCGGGGAGAGCTCGTGGGTGCAGAGTGAGACGCTTCACTCCAAGTTCTTACCTTCACAACATCACACGCCAGTTCTAATAGCCAGGGCTGTTTCTAGCGAGGCTTGTACAACACCTAAAGAATACCGTGCCCTGCTTTTAGTAGGATCGTTAGTTTACCCGATGGCATCGTACGCCATTCAAAAACAAAAACAAAAAAAACGCAAACTGCAAAAAAAAAAGAAAAAAAAGAAAAAAAGAAACAGTCCGTAACGGATACATGGCTGCATTTACAGTTATTTTAAACAATGAACTAAGGGAGTAATTGGCCTTTACTAGGATCAGTATGCTGCAATTGCACTGCATGTTAAAACGTTGTTCAGAAGTGTACTGTGTTTTTCTATATGGTGTTAGACAGAATAAACAGAATGCTAGCTGCATTTTGAATTCAGACGGAACATTAGGACTGGCCTATAGTTAAAGACTCTATTCAGAGAATAGTTCATTCTATTTAGGCTAACGGGGAATACATCTTAACCGTTTGATAGAAAAGGGGTCTGTCTGAAGATAATATATGTTACAAGTAAACACGATTCAGAGTGAGAGATACAAGTATATAGAGACTCTCCGAGGTGCAGTTGTAGAAGTGTGTGCATTCTTCCTTAAAACGAGTTGAAATGTTTGCTCAATGGTGTGGGGAGATGTAGTGTTGTGTGACCCATGCAATCTGTAATGCACATGGTTTGAATTCACTTCTACGACATTACAATGCGTTTGCTTCCAGCTGATTATTTTAAAATGTCTAATGTGTAGTATTATTAGAGGTCAGTGAAAGACGAGCGAGCACTTTGTGAACCAGACACAAAGTACATTTGTATTTTGGCTAAGTCTATTATTAATTTCACCGTCAGATCGATGTGTATTGCTATTCAACGAAATAGTCAATATTATGGGCGTATGACAACATTCCAGCTATACCAAATTTCCATAGACTTTGAGTGATGCTTTATTCAGTGTATTCACTGCTCTGTGTATATTATTATTATTATTATTATTATTATTATTATTATTATTATTATTATTATTATTATTATTATGTATTTATTTCTTTGCAGACTTACAATTATTACAGAATATCATAGACGGTTTTACTTATTTAAAGAACATTATTTAGTTAGTATCTGTGAACTGAGGAACATTCTAGTTCGAACCATGAAATCGTTGTTACAACTTTTAAAATGCATGCAAAATGATGAAGTGGCCGGTATCAAGTTCCCCATGTCAGGCTAATACCGTGTCACAGTTTATCGCTGAATAGTACCTGTGGGTAGAGAACTGGTTTGTTTTTTCTGCTGGACTGCCACGCTTGCTCCGAGTTACGCCACTAGAGGGTATCTTGTTCTATAGAAGAGTAATGGAATCTGTGCCGACGAGGAAATCAGGTAAACTTTATATGGACATTTACAGTGATGCTTCCTGAAACGTCATTTGATCTTAAAATAGCAGTTCCTTTCATAGGTTAAATGAAAAAAGACTTGGCAGATCGAAGGGAAGCGATCTGTATTGATTCATCTGTTTTCAACCCATGCAGTCTCTTCAGCACCACATTGTTGCAGACAGCTCCGCGGCTCTCCTGTGTAATTGTTTCTCACATACAGGTGCTGAGACAGTCCCGCTTATAGAGACAGCTCTTCTCATGCGAGCATTTTCATTACAGCACCGATACATGCATATGTCATTGTTCCACTGTTTTCCCTTTCATTTTTATTGTCGTCACTGTGGAAAACCTCGCTGTATTACTCTGTTCACGTCCACAATAGATTAGCCTTACCGGATTCAGGCACGACGTGAGCTGGGCAGCATGTTCTCAGTGTTGCGGCACCGCACACCTTCGATGCTCACATACACGTTACCCATTTGCTTAAACTCCGGTTCCTCCCAGAGAAAAAACGCATATGAATTTCTGAGCGCAAAGTCAGGACCCCAGACTTAAGAGCAATACTGCAGAAACAGACACTGTAAACTGCGCGTTTACGAGCAGAACACAATTTGGGTGTTGTTTGTGTGTCATTAGGAAATAAACCCAGATTTATTTACAGTGTAACACCTCGACCAGCCCTCCCAGCTGCTTGGGAATGAAACAGTGCTATGCTGTATTCACTTTAAACAATAGTACAGACCGCAATTACAATGTCTGTGCCACTAATTCAATAACTAACACGCTGGGCACATTGGAAAGCCGTGTTAATGAGAGTCAGGTGACAGCAGTGTTTCAACTTCCTGATCACCTCGTGACAGGAAACGCCACTGACTTGCACTTTCCATGTAACCTTTCCTGTGCTTTTTTTCTGATGAGCAATTTAAAAGATCCCATTTGTGTGCAACACAGTTGTTTATATACAGGCCATGCTTTCTTAAATACGGTACTGATAGTCATTGTGGATCAGCTGGGCAACAGCAGGAATGCCATTACCATTGACTTAGGGAACAGACGCTATGGTGCGGAATTAGTTATAACAGGGTATGGTCGTGGCTCCAATTTGCTCCACAATGTCATTACAGGAGTCCTTTTATACTCCTTATAAGGTGGAACACAAATAGCATGGTATTGTAAATATGGCTCCCACTATAGCGTTATAAAGGGTGAGCACTGTGTGTGTATATATATATATATATATATATATATATATATACACACACACACACATATACAGCAGGGAGCAGCAATGTGTGCGCCCGTGGCTCCACTACATTACCTGAAAGAAGCACAGCTGTTGCAGGTGGCCCTGTTGCTGTGGCTATGGCCCAACTGGAAACATTTTTTAAATGATTTATTAGGCTATAATCCCGTCAAATCATAGCTCACTTGTAAACTGCATACAGTATTTTAAATGAGAAGAAATAAATAAGAGAATTAAAGTAATAAAGCTCAAGGTGCCCTTGTCTGCTCCACATGCTCTTGTTTACTAAGCCACAGAGTCAGCGATGGCAGCACACACCACTGACCCCTGTCCTTTATGTATTATGCACAATGCCATTATGAAATGGTCCCCCTTTTTAATAACCTCCAGCTAGATTGATATCACAGCCCTTCCACTAATGTTCCATTATGGATTTGTAGTGTGAGAGCCCGCAGGTCTCGGTACTCAGAGCTGATGATGTGTTCAGTGGCACTCCATGCATAACAACCCCTTCCCCATATTCCATTAGACACAGTCTAGGACATGCCCATTATATTTCAAACCAATTTCTCTCCAAATATATTGATGATATATGTGATCCTTTGTGTTTTCTTCATTGTATTCTATTGCAGTAATAATTGACGTCACATCCTGTATTATTGTCATATACACTAGGTGAGCAGACACTACATTTACTTTCCCACCCCCATGAAGAACAAGCAGCCGCTGCATTGCAGCCGAGGCTTGTCCTGCAAACCTACACATTAACGTTCTGTAGTAGCAGCTGCCTATTTTAATGCCGTTGGCAAATGAAAACAGTATTGCCATTTCAACATGTTTTTTTCTATTAGCTTTTTATGAGCATTCCTCGAGAAGTGAACAGCACAACTTCTATCCATTGCTGTTGAAATGAAACACTCTCCATAATGACTTCTACACACACTTTCCATGGTCCAGCCTCCAGAGACAGAGGGCTGGAATTGCTAGCTGGAGATGGTGTTCCCCATAGCCTGACCCACCTGCTGTACCAGCCATCATTCATTTAGTAAACTACCCTTTGAGACAAGTAAAGCAATGGCAAAACTATAATGTACATTGAAACTGTTGATGCTGTACTAGAGAGCCACTGCAGGAATAACCCTAATAATACTACACTGTCACACACACTTATTCCCTTTGAGCCACTGCAGGAATAACCCTAATAATACTACACTGTCACACACACGTATTCCCTTTGAGCCACTGCAGGAATAACCCTAATAATACTACACTGTCACACACACTTATTCTCTTTGCTGATGATGCCTCCATATTTGGCTGTGAAATGATCAGGGAATTGGGATTCATTCTGAATACATGTTGGAGCTACAAAGCCTGGTTTAATTGAACTGAATTCATCCTGTTTTTCTCATTACGGCACAAATGGAAAAATACATATTCCCATACACACCTTTCTAATTTGAGATCTGTGGAGAAAACAAAAAGTTAAGTTATACTTTTAACCAGTCCATTGTTATGAACAATTTCAGTTTGAGACAGCAGAGTGACACAGAACACACTGTAACACACAGCGCTCATGAAACAGAAAGGGAGTTTTAACAGAAAACAGCGCTCATGAAACAGAAAGGGAGTTTTAACAGAACACACTGTAACACACGGCGCTCATGAAACAGAAAGGAGTTTTAACAGAACACAAGCGCTCATGAAACAGAAAGGGAGTTTTAACAGAACACACAGCGCACATGAAACAGAAAGGGAGTTTTAACAGAACACACTGTAACACACGGCGCTCATGAAACAGAAAGGGAGTTTAACAGAACACACAGCGCACATGAAACAGAAAGGGAGTTTTAACAGAACACACTGTAACACACGGCGCTCATGAAACAGAAAGGGAGTTTTAACAGAACACAGCGCTCATGAAACAGAAAGGGAGTTTTAACAGACCACACTGTAACACACAGCGCTCATGGAACAGAAAGGGAGTTTTAACAGAACACACTGTAACACACAGTGCTCATGAAACAGAAAGGGAGTTTTAACAGACCACACTGTAACACACAGCGCTCATGAAACAGAAAGGGAGTTTTAACAGACCACACTGTAACACACAGCGCTCATGGAACAGAAAGGGAGTTTTAACAGAACACACTGTAACACACAGTGCTCATGAAACAGAAAGGGAGTTTTAACAGACCACACTGTAACACACAGCGCTCATGAAACAGAAAGGGAGTTTTAACAGACCACACTGTAACACACAGCGCTCATGGAACAGAAGGGAGTTTTAACAGACCACACTGTAACACACAGCGCTCATGGAACAGAAAGGGAGTTTTAACAGAACACACTGTAACACACAGTGCTCATGAAACAGAAAGGGAGTTTTAACAGACCACACTGTAACACACAGCGCTCATGAAACAGAAAGGGAGTTTTAACAGACCACACTGTAACACACAGCGCTCATGGAACAGAAAGGGAGTTTTTAACAGAACACACTGTAACACACAGCGCTCATGAAACAGAAAGGGAGTTTTAATTGAATTGAAAGCGGCACAGCCTTTGTAAAATTACAACAGGAAAATAAAACATGCCCAGGTGTTAATGATCCCTGTAAACAGCACATCTGGTGAATTTTCTTAAAATGAAAAAAAAACAGGCAAGGCTGCTTCGTTCAGCAGGTGCTAATTGTTTTCTGTCATATCCTCCAAATGGCATTCATATGAATTATTGAATTATTGCATTTAATGAGACCAGGAGTGCTGTCAGGTGTTGACACTGATGAACACGAGGCTCAGAAATTCCCACCTCTGTCTTTAACTCTGTGAGAGCCTGAAGATTGAGTTGTACAGATTAACTTATTCATTACAATAGTATCCACTTCATAACATTACTTCCAATAACAGCAGTAGGGAATGAAGCGTTTGTATTTGACCTACAGTATACCACATGCTGCTGTTTGAAATCCACACAAGGAGGAGCAGTGATGGGATCCTGTGTTAATTACACTCTGCTGATCTCACACTGCTTACCAGGCAACAGGTGCGCCCATCCTCCCCCTGCCTTGCATGGCTGTCTCATGTTGCTGTTGCAGTGGTGGCAGAGTGCAAGGAAAGCACTGAAGTCTGAGGTCTGTGAGTTAACTGCATGATCATATTGCTGTTGCAGTGGTGGCAGAGTGCAAGGAAAGCACTGAAGTCTGAGGTCTGTGAGTTAACTGCATGATCATATTGCTGTTGCAGTGGTGGCAGAGTGCAAGGAAAGCACTGAAGTCTGAGGTCTGTGAGTTAACTGTATGCTCATATTGCTGTTGCAGTGGTGGCAGAGTGCAAGGAAAGCACTGAAGTCTGAGGTCTGTGAGTTAACTGTATGCTCATATTGCTGAGAGCAGCACATGAATCTTATTGCCATAGCATTTTCAGTTTTGTTTGTTTCTTCTGTAATCTTTGGGGTAAAAATCTAATGAGCCAGTCAAGCTCTACTGCTACAGGGATTCAATTGCTCTATTTCTGATGTAAAGCTAAAAAAAATCCAATATTTTACAATTCAGGAAACTATGTAAGAGGATAGATGAAGGAGTGACAACACAACAGCCTTGTTAGCTGCAGTCATAATGTGATCAGGCAGATACAGCCTGGACATGCCACATGATAAGATGGGTGTGTGTTTGTGGATGTGTAATACTGTCCTATCTAGCCGTTTCATTTCACTTGCCTGTAATCTAAACTGGAAAGATTATTACAAACATTCACCACAAGGTCACAACCTGTAGACCTGTGGGCAGCAGTGTGGAGTAGTGGTTAGGGCTCTGGACTCTTGACCGGAGGGTTGTGGGTTCAGTCCCCGATGGGGGACACTGTTGCTGTACCCTTGAGCAAAGTACTTTACCTAGATTGCTCCAGTAAAAAACCCAACTGTATAAATGGGTAATTGTATGTAAAAATAATGTGATATCTATAGTAATTGATATCTTTAACAATTGTAAGTCGCCTGGATAAGGGCGTCAGCTAAGAAATAAATAATAATAGAAGCAAACAGAGTAATAAAGTGAAATAACTCCAAACTGTTCAAGGTTATAACTCCCCATACTGTAGGTACTGTATGTGCCCTGGCCATGAATAAAGCCCACAAACGTTCTTATCCACAGCTATCATTCTAAAGCTCTTCTTCTGGATCAATACACATATTGTAAAACAGTCTTTGCAGAGAAACATTTTGAATGTCAGAAGTGCTTATTCTACATGTGACCATCTCCCTTGAAGCTGTGTCCTTCTGGCCCGAAGCCCACATGATGATTTTAGAATAATGCTAATTGACAGTTAAGGTCAATGTAATCAAAGGTATGCCCAAATGAGTGCCGTTTATACTTCCTTTGATTACATTGACCTTAACTGTAATTAGCATTATTCTAAAATCATCATGTGGGCTTCGGGCCAGAAGGACACAGCTTCAAGGGAGATGGTCACATGTAGAATAAGCACTTCTGACATTCAAAATGTTTCTCTGCCAAAGACTGTTGTTACAAATATGTGTATTGATCCAGAAGAAGAGCTTTAGAATGATAGCTGCTGGAAAGAACGTTGTGGGCTTTATTCATGGCCAGGGCACATACAGTACCTACAGTATGGGGAGTTATAACCTTGAACAGTTTGGAGTTATTTCACTTTATTATTATTATTATTATTATTATTTATTTCTTAGCAGACGCCTTATCCAGGGCGACTTACAATTGTTACAAGATATCACATTATACATTATTCAGATATCACATTATTTTTACATACAATTACCCATTTATACAGTTGGGTTTTTACTGGAGCAATCTAGGTAAAGTACCTTGCTCAAGGGTACAACAACAGTGTCCCCCACTGGGGATTGAACCCACAACCCTCCGGTCAAGAGTCCAGAGCCCTAACCACTACTCCACACTGCTGCACTTTAAATGTAATGTGTTTCATTAAGCCTCCATCTTGCAGTTTGAAACCCTTTATTATACCTATTGCTTATAAATGATGGAAAAGCACTCAATGATTTATTTACGAGCCCTGTTTCTCTGCAAACAAGTCCAGTAGCTGTACATGAAGATCTGTGTCCATGAAAACTCTACCTGTGTACTTTAAACAGTATCTTTACATTTACCCAAGAAGGAGGCATGCACGCACTTTTATACAAACAAATGACTGGCCTTATGAAGAATGTATGTGTGCATGTACTGTGGGGATGTGGGGATGCTAATCTAGGGATTTGGTATGGAAAGCTGTGAATTATATTAATTACTACTACTACTAGAATTGGGATGAAGCAACGTGCCATTGCAAATCTGATATCTGCTAAACTTTTAAATAAATACAATCAATTCTGCTAAATGAAGAAAAGTAAAGTCTGCTAAAGAAAGGTGACTCTTCCTGACAGGAGGAAGTGCATCACCACCCTGAGTAAAAGAGGTTCATGCGTGAATCTGTATTTAAAAAGAATGTGGGCACTGGCCCAGCTGAGTGCTATAAAATTAACCTGCAGAAAGACTGTGTAAAAATGAAATGACCTCTCATCGCTTTTATTCATCTTGTCATAAAATAAGCGAGTGAAACGTACTCAATGAGGTAAGAGAAAGAAGTTGTGATTAGATACTGAAGTCTCTATCATTTTGCAAAAGCAATGACTTGAATAATAAAGTAAAATAACTCAAGTGTAAGCATGTTAAAATGTTTTATATACCATGAAGTATTTTAAGATTATACCAAATCTTCATTTGTTTCTGGTCTTCATTGAAAGAATACTCATTCCTGTGATGTGGGTCTTTAGAGTTTACCGGTTAGGGTTTAATTGAACATAACTGGATGCTTTCTAACCCATTATTTACTCTTATAAGTGCTTCGCTGGGTAATGCTATACAGTGGAAACCCCAGGCATAGCTGTTAATATTTGATAAGCTCTAATTAAAGCACATATAAGCAGCTCTTGTGTGCCCTGTGTTGAGTGAATCCTTCACACAGTCGTGCCACACTTGTGCTGGAGAAGGAAGGATCATTGCCCTGCCACTGTACAGAATCATTGTGTGTTTTAACTCAGTCAGTATAACTGACTGACCCGCCTGGATCCCATTGCCCATTCCTTCATGTATAAAAAAAGGCAGTTCAATAATGACTCAGCTGTTATTGGGGACGGAAGGAACTGTAAAAGGAAAGAACAGAATGTTGTTTGTGAAGCTCGTCACAACCCTTGGTAGGAAGAGAGCTCTGCACTTTACACATTAGCATGCACTCTGGAAGAGAGTTCTGCACTTTACACATTAGCATGCACTCTGGAAGAGAGCTCTGCACTTTACACATTAGCATGCACTCTGGAAGAGAGATCTGCACTTTACACATGAGCATGCACTCTGGAAGAGAGCTCTGCACTTTACACATTAGCATGCACTCTGGAAGAGAGCTCTACACTTTACACATTAGCATGCACTCTGGAAGAGAGATCTGCACTTTACACATGAACATGCACTCTGGAAGAGAGCTCTGCACTTTACACATTAGCATGCACTCTGGAAGAGAGCTCTACACTTTACACATTAGCATGCACTCTGGAAGAGAGCTCTGCACTTTACACATTAGCATGCACTCTGGAAGAGAGCTCTGCACTTTACACATTAGCATGTACTCTGGAAGAGAGCCCTGCACTTTACACATTAGCATGCACTCTGGAAGAGAGCTCTGCACTTTACACATTAGCATGCACTCTGGAAGAGAGCTCTGCACTTTACACATTAGCATGCACTCTGGAAGAGAGCTCTACACTTTACACATTAGCATGCACTCTGGAAGAGAGCTCTGCACTTTACACATTAGCATGTACTCTGGAAGAGAGCCCTGCACTTTACACATTAGCATGCACTCTGGAAGAGAGCTCTGCACTTTACACATTAGCATGTACTCTGGAAGAGAGCTCTGCACTTTACACATTAGCATGTACTCTGGAAGAGAGCCCTGCACTTTACACATTAGCATGCACTCTGGAAGAGCTGCTCTGCAGTTTACACATTAGCATGTACTCTGGAAGAGCTGCTCTGCTTCCAGCACATTTATTTGATTACAATGTCTGGCAACATTCAGGGGGTTGGAAGGGAGTTTAGTTGTGTAGAATCTGTTATGAATTTGTTCAGCTTTAGTCTGAGGATTACTAATAACATGCAGGAAACCCCCATTGTGTACTGTATGTCTGTTTGGGTGCATTTTGAAGGCACTGTTGCTTATACAGATGTAGATATATGTACTGTTCATATGCACTCAGAAATGAGCAAGCCCATATCAGAATAGAAATAAGCACTACAGCATGATTCACTGTCTAAAGCCATGGTCTCTTTGTATATGCGAGGACCTGCCCTGTTTCTTACCAGCAATTCTGGAATACAGGCTTGAGAGCTGAAGATCTGTCCTTAATAAAAAATAAAAAAGGAACTCTCTTTACTTCGTTGCTTTGACATGTGTGTCCTCCTGGGAGCCCAGAGCAGGCCATATGCACAGTTAAAGAATATTTTACTTTCAGGGTGGAGTTTGAAAGTCTTATTAGTTTTATCTGTCCTTGGTTTTGCAGTCCTGGGCAGTATTTTTACAGTATATGCCTCTGTATGGACAGCAACGTAACGGTACAGTTATGCCCATTTCTTAAAATGATTTTCTTATTTGCATCATACTCTGGTCTGAACCCCTTCCTTAGACTGGATTATTTGCAGAAAGATTTTTGCACCCTGTTTTTCTTTGTAGTTGCTTTCTTGCTTTAGTTGCAACTTGCTATTATCATTGTATGATATTCTGCAGTGTTTAAATACATCTTGGTATGCTGTGTATATATATATATATATATATATATATATATAT
>NW_026707508.1:0-25199 GCF_902713425.1 Acipenser ruthenus
CCCTGCTTCACTGAAGCCAATAGTTTCAATTCCAATCGCAACCTCTAGATGGCAGCATAACACCACAAGCTCTACATAATTTAAGCTGATTTGCTATCGCTGCGAATCTCGCACACTCTAAACTTTCTATCAATTCCTGCAGTTCGTTGTCTTTCCGAAGGATTCTCAGTCCCCTCCTGCCTCAACCTCTTTTGCTACATATATTAACTTGAATTTTTCAAATCCAAACCCTTCCCTTCAAGGATCTGGTCATGAAGCCATGCTTATCAGCTTTCTGAGATGTTAAGAATCCACTGTCACATTAATTTTCCAGCTTCCCTGCATCAAGCCATTCCTGCAACCTTCTTGCTCCCGGATTTGCACTTCCTCATTTGCCCCCAACTTCATTAAGGCACTTAATACAACTTTCAAAGTCCATTTCATTCAATTTGAGCTTCCAGGCACATACGGAAACTATGTCCTACGATTATCAACATTTCAGTCAAAGCGTCCTCCTACACCGCAAGACAATACACTCTTAGACTGCTCCTGATCAAATCAATAGGTTTTGCAGCAGCCTCCGAGGAACGCATTCTCATCCTCTCAGGTTCTGCAGCGGCCTCAGATCGATGCATTCTTCATCTCTGCCCAAAGGCAGCCCCATCTCTGACATAATCTAAAAATGCCTTAACTCTCAAATACCAATTTCCACTGCATTCAGCAGCTCTGCTCTCTACAGAAGGCCACTGCACACTACTGACAGCAGTCCATCGTTTACTCCCTCAGATCTATGCCCGTTCAGCAGATCTTGCCTCTACTGTTAATATTATTATTATTATTATTATTATTATTATTATTTATTTATTTATTAGCAGACGCCCTTATCCAGGGCGACTTACAATCGTAAGCAAATACATTTCAAGTGTTACAATACAAGTAATACAATAAGAGCAAGAAATACAATGACTTTTGTTCAAGCAAAGTACAAGTGTGACAAACCACAATTCAATAATACAGCAGATAATAGTGATAGTGACATCAGGATATGATTAAATAGTGATAGTTACATCAGGATATGATTAAATACAAAGTACTACAGGTTAAACACTTGGCAGATTACAGTATTCTGAAGTACAGGATTAAATGCAGTAAAACAGGGGGCTGATAAGAGCAAAATAAAGCTCCCTCTTCAGATCTGCTCACTATTGCAGCATACAAAAGTGGCTTTAGTTTACTGTTTAAATCTGCAACTGCTCTCCTCTAGAGCTTCCAACGCTCCAGCTTTCTTCCAATACCTGGATCTAATATATATATATATATATATATATATATATATATATATATATATATACGGCATGCTTGATTTCCTCAGCAATTTAGCCTCTTGCCCGCTCATCCTCTCAGATACTACAAGCTTTAATACATGGTACGAGACTGGAAAACTGATTTATGAATTATGAGTCTCACTCCCCGGCTGTCCGGGTCGGCCTCTTGTCTCAACCACTGCCGCCCGGCTGTTCCTCGCCGGCCTGAGGGGACCCCCGGCCACATCCTATTCTTCTGCTGCTTATGTGCTAAGTCTTCCAGGCCTCACCCTTGCTGTCCCATTTCCTCTCTTCCATTTCAGCCCCCTCATGCAGAAGGCCGTGTCTCCACCTGCCGAACGGGCCCCGACCGAGGGGGGGGGGGGTTTCTCTGTTTTCGTCTCTCCTAAACGGATCCGAGACACTTTTCCGAAGCTCTCAATTGCTAAAAAATATAAAAAATCTCCCTCTGTGCTTCTCAGAAGGCATACGATGGAGGGCGCACTGCAGTTTTTCAGTCGGGAATATTACAAATTAGCAGACTGCTTTAAAATACACATGTAGGGCAGGCGACTCTGTTACAAAGAATTGTCACACTGTATGTATCTCCATAATGCGTTGGGACTAAATACGCAGATATATTAAAAGTACTTGGTGAATGCAGGCATCGATCCCGCTAGTTCTCGCATGCTAAGCAAATGCTCTTCCATTTGAGCTAATTCCCCTGAATTATGTCAGCGATTCTCATAGGCTACATCACAGCTTGATACGAGCAATTCAGATTGTCAGATTTTTTATTGGCAATGTAGTCTCTGCCATTTGCGAATTCAAAAAATAAATTGATTAACTAAATATTAGAGGTATGTTTTCAATTTCTTCAAAAAGTAGTCTCAGCTCGTTGATTCAGTCGCTTTAAAATCCACCTCTGTGTCCCGATGCAGCAGCGCTGTGTGCTGTGGCTCGAGCTTGTTTGACGAGGCAGGCAATGCAAAAATGCCAAAACTTGCTTTTGTATCACATGACAAACTTAAGGTCTGCTTTAACGACTTGGCTGTCTCAAGTTTGTATTGTTAATGGAACACCTCGTTTATGGAAAACATGTTTTGAAGGGATTGGTCTCGGTATCCACCAGGAGGAGTGGGAGTGTTTTCTTCTCAGCACCGAGCTGACAATGAGTGTTGTTTTCGGGCACCTGCTCGCTGCTAGTGATGACACTCCAATCTTCAGTCGGGGGTTGTTGAAGGAAGGGGACACATTTTGAGTGCGTATCTCATACTGGTAGAAACGCAGAAAAAAGAAACCATCAAGCCTACAATTGTTCAGTTGTTTAAATCAATAAGCAAATTTCAAATTGATCATTGCTAATGTTAAAACAATTTAAGAACACTTTAAATAGGCATTGACTGATATAACAATATAGTAATGTGATTTGCACTACGCAGGACTAGATGAGCTTAAATAAAAACATTACATTTGAAAATAACTTGTGCTTATCCCCACTTACAAGGAAAGTGTCAAACTTTGTATTCGTTCTCATAACGTGTTAGAAAATGTAAACAGCAGTTGGAGAATGCCGAAGTCGATCATCCTAGCATGTTAAACGAGGACATTTCTCCTGTAAGCTGCGTCTAGTAATAGATTGTTTATACTGTTCTCAATGGTCCGCATCCCAGCCTGAGACCACGATCCAGTGGTAGACGGAGATGTTTTTAAAAGTAATATGTTATTTGGAATATTAAAACAATCTTAAGTTAAATAACATGTTTGGACACAAAATATTTTTCAGTGACTTCAACAAGTAGTCTGTTTACAACAAAATACAATCTGTGTTAGGAACACTATTTTAGTCTGATTTAAAATGGAAATTAAAATGGTATTGAGTGCTGACAAGAGTTTGGTGTCAGCTGTTGATTTCATTGAAACAATCTTTTATATTAAATGAACACATTTATTCCTTTTAAAAATAAGTAAAAATGAACTGTCAGAAGTGGGATTTGAACCCACGCCTCCATCTGGAGACCAGAACACACATTTCGTTGGAAAGACGGAGTCCTTGAGTCTGGCGCCTTAGACCGCTCGGCCATCCTGACAAGCTGCGTTTATTGCAGCAGAAACCCGCATTATTTATTTCAGCACACACTAGGGTTCTCGTATCAAGGACAGAATGGGCCATGAATGATGTAATGACAAGTGTAAAAAAGAAACTGATTGAAGCCAACCCAAAAAAGTAAGATTATTTATTTCAATATCGTTATAGCTATAAACGATGCACACATTTTACAATAGCAATTGCTATATGACAATGACCAATGAGTAATTTTGTTGCAATTGAGAGGAACGGTAGTGCCTCACACAAGTTAGAAAAACTTGTTTGAAACTTTCGAGAGTCTCTATACAGCTCAAAGAGTTTAGCTATTTTTACCATGTTGCAGCAGCAAGGGTGTGTAGCGACTATTCAAACAGAAAAGCTAAATAACTGGACATCTACCAATCCTGTGATTCCACATGTTAGTCAACGTCAAAACATACCAGGGTGTGCAAGCAGTTTGATATCCACACCATTTATATTAAACACATTATTTATGTTTTAAAACAGCACATATCGAAGGAGGGAAAAAAATAATACAGTGGTTTGGACTTGAAACATGACGTTCTTGAAGAGCACACGACCTTGAAATGGGTTCATTTTTTAAGCTTACATCCAAACCTGACCAGCTTTCGCTAACATGTTTGGACACAAAATATTTTTCAGTGACTTCACCAAGTAGTCTGTTTACAACAAAAATACAATCTGTGCTAGGAACGCTATTTTAGTCCGATTTAAAATGTTATTAAAAACGAAGTGTGTGTATTTGTTCTTGGTCTGTGATATATATGGTCTGTGTTTATAGATCTTGGGACGTTGCACCAAGTAGTCGTGGCCAAGTGGTTAAGGTGATGGACTTGAATACTGCTGGTGTCGTGTCCCTTTTTATGTCTTCGTTGTTAATTCTTAAAGGTCTGTTAAGCTTAAAGGTATCAATTATTACTTGCTGTACTTTAAATTTCTTCCAAACTAGTATTTGCAAACACGTTAAAAAATGAAATAGAGATAAAGAAAGCTTTGACCTCGACGTGATTTGAACACGCAACCTTCTGATCTGGAGTCAGACGCGCTACCGTTGCGCCACGAAGTCCTGGCATAGTGTAGGTTTGTTATGCAATGCTAGATTGTACAGCAAGCATGCCAAACACATAGTAATGCCGACGCTGATACTAGGAAAACACTCGGTATCACCAGGGTCATGGGAAACAGCCGACTCAATACGTGTTCGTAGCCAGCAGGGCTATGAAGTTGTCGGAAGTGTGTTTGATTCTTAGCTTTAAAAGTAAAGAAAACATAAAACAATGCGATTTGCTTTTATAAATTTCATTATTTGAAACGTGGGCATAAACACAGTTGTACTGGCTGGGAATCGTCTCTGGTCAATTACTTGGAAAGCACCTATGCTGACCAATATATCACCAACGGGGGAAAGCTGGCAGTACTGAGTGACACAGAAGACGGATTCTCTCAGCGCGTCTCCTCTGAATGCGCACTGGCACAAAGGGGCTTTGATCGTCTAATGACGAGGCAGAATGCAATAATGTATTGGGTTAATTTACCAACAAAAGAAACATAAATACATGTTAAATGGCCAAGAGCTTGTGAGAAAACTGCATGGGACACAGTAAACACAGATCTCTGCGTTGCATTGGAAAGATTAAGTGGAACAGTTGAAAAGAAGCTGGATAAATTTGGGGACATCATCTACGCATATGGAAGTCAGAGGTTTGGAGTTGAAAAAAGGAAGGAAAAAGTACAAACTATTCCTGGAAAGTCTAGACGGCAGCAGGAGATTGAACGCTTAGTTAGAGAAAGGAGACAGCTGAGGAACCAATGGAGAAGAGCAGAACAAAGTCAGAAGGAGGGACTCAATCTCTTACAAAGGGTCATAAAAGATAAGCTTGCAACATTGCGCAGAGCTGAGCGCCTACGGAAACGCTACAAAAAGGAGGAGCGTGCGAGAGCTAACTTTTATAAAGACCCATTCAAATTTGTAAAGAAGTTATTCACCAGTGAGAAGAATGGCACACTAAAAGCATCTAAGGTTGAGCTGGAGAGATATTTGGAGGAAACACATACAGATTCAAAAAGGCAGGAGCCTATGTCAATTCCGTCAGACATCCCACCTATCAATCCACCAGAATACCAAATGGAGGACTGTGCACCTAAGTGGAAAGAAATAGAGCAAGCTGTGAAAAAAGCAAGGGCTTCATCATCTCCAGGGCCTAATGGAGTTCTGTACAGAGTGTACAAGAGTGCTTCAGGAGTTCTACGAATTTTGTGGAAATTGATGAAAGTGGCATGGGAAAAACAGGTTGTACCAAGAGCATGGCGCCGAGCAGGTGGAGTCTTTATACCTAAAGAAAAAGATTCTACAAGCATCAGTCAGTTCCGTCCCATTTCCCTATTAAACGTAGAAGGCAAGATTTTCTTCAGCATTATTGCTCAGAGATTGTCAGCTTACCTATTAAAGAACTGCTTCATTGACACTTCAATACAAAAAGCGGGCATTCCAGGTTTCCCAGGTTGCTTAGAACACATCAATGTGATCTGGCAACAAATTCAATCAGCTAAAAAGGAGAGGAAGGAGCTCCATGTGACATTCCTGGATTTGGCTAATGCATATGGTTCAGTGCCACATGAACTACTTTGGGCAGCATTTGATTTTTTCAGTGTACCGATGACAATAACAAATTTAGTGAAAGCCTATTTTGGAGATTTGCAATTCAGTTTTTCAACTTCAGAATTCAGCACTACATGGCAATGCCTAGAGGTTGGAATAATGGCAGGATGCACCATTTCTCCACTGGCTTTTACCATGGCAATGGAAGTAATCATTAGGGCATCAAAATGGGTAGTAGGAGGAGAGCGCTTGGCTTCTGGAATGCGACTACCACCAATTCGAGCATACATGGATGACATGACAACCATGACTACAACAGTAGCCTGCACTAATCGATTATTGAGCAAATTAACCAATAACATTGAATGGGCACGAATGCAATTCAAGCCCACTAAATCAAGGAGCATCTCTATAATTAAAGGCAAAGTAGTAGATAAAACATTCTTCATTAATGGTGAGGCAATACCAACAGTGTCTGAGAAGCCAGTGAAGAGTCTTGGGAGATGGTACGACGGGGATCTAAAGGACACAGTTCGTGTGGGAGAAGTTAGACAACAAGCAGTGGAAGGGTTGAAGAGCATAGACAGCTGCGCTCTACCAGGTAAACTAAAACTCTGGTGCTTTCAGTTTGGTCTACTGCCGAGGTTGCTGTGGCCACTGACTGTGTACGAGGTTTCTTTGACAACAGTAGAGAAGCTGGAAGCTTTAATCAGTTCATACATCAGGAAATGGTTGGGAGTTCCACGCTGCCTCAGCAGAGTGGGACTTTATGGTAAAGGAATACTGCAGCTACCAGTCTCCGCTCTAACCGAGGAGTTTAAGTGCGCCAAGGTCAGACTGGAAATGACATTAGTAGAGTCACACGATAAATGCGTAAGGGAGGCAGCACCTGTGTTGAAAACTGGAAGAAAGTGGGCGGCAAAGAAAGCTGTGGAAGATGCAAAGGCTGCCCTTCGAATTGGTGATATCATGGGACAAGTTCAGCATGGAAGAGGGGGTCTTGGTTTCAGTTCAACTCCTCCTACATGGCACAAGGCGGCCCCAGCTCAAAGAAGGAAGCTGGTAGTCAACGAGGTGCAAAAGTAGGAGGAGAGGATGAGGTGTATAAAGGCCATTTCCCAGGCCAAGCAGGGAGAATGGATGAGATGGGAGAGTGTGGAACAACGCAAGATTGGCTGGCAAGACTATGGTCAATGGAACAGAGCAGGATCAGTTTCCTCATCAGGTCAACATATGATGTTCTCCCATCACCACAGAACCTAAACCTCTGGGTAGGAGAGGATCCCTCATGTCCTTTGTGTTCATCACCTGCAACATTAAGGCACATTTTGACAGGATGTAAGGTGGCTCTTAGCCAAGGACGGTTTACTTGGCGCCATGACCAGGTGCTGCAATGTTTGGCCTTAGCATTGGAAGACAAGCGTAACATGACCAATAAGTTGCCACCTGTTCCATCAAAACATTACACACAAAAGACAACATTCCTCCGCCCAGGAGAGCAACCACCAAGAAAAGGTGTTAAAACCAATCCTCGCCCAGGACAACTGGAAGCTGCTAGAGACTGGAATATGCTGGCAGATGTTGGTCAACGGCTTATTTTTCCACCTGAGATTGCCACCACTAACCTTCGACCAGATATTGTCTTGTGGTCTGGATCAGCACGCCTTGTTCACCTGGTAGAGTTAACAGTGCCATGGGAGGATGCTGTAGATGAGGCGTATGAGAGGAAGAAACTGCGGTATGCTCAACTAGCCACTGAAGCGGAACAGCGAGGATGGAGAGTTCGGGTTTACCCAGTGGAAGTGGGTTGTCGAGGATTTGTGGCACACTCTACAACCCGGTTTCTCAGAGACGTCGGATTCAGTGGCCAAGAGTTGCGTCGCACAGTGAAGAACTTATCTGAAGCAGCAGAGAGGAGCAGCAACTGGCTGTGGTTGAGACGGAAAGATTCTGGCTGGGGACAGGTAAGTAAGCTGGGCTGAGTTGAGTGGGGGACGGAGGGGGGTGATGCTGGGACGCCAGAATCACCGTCGAGCCCTCTTGAGGTGTCGTGGGCTAGTCGACGAAACACTGAGGATGGAAGGTGCCCACTTGAAAACCCCAGAGATGTACCCTACTTAGCTCAATCCAGACGGTTGTCATGCTGATGCGCTGGGGAGGCCGCACTTTGGTTGATCCCCGGAGCCAGCATCGCAGCCGTTGTGTGTGCTGATGCGCCAGGGAGGCAAAATAAGCTGATCCCTGGAGCCAGCATTACACTTCAGCCATTAACACCAGACAGAAGGATATCTACATCATCATATGGAAGGAAACGTAAATGGATGGAGACGCATATGGATCACATTAGTTTACTGTAAAGCTACGTCTTAGTTGGTGCTTATCTTGGCGAGAGCCGAGTTCAAATCAGCATGAAATTTTAACATCTACTCTCGTGTAATGGAAATCATGTGTATGTATTTTTTGTGAATTAACTATCTTGCTTCTACGATGGGACCAGAGACCTTACATCCGCAATCTAATGATCGGCCAAACCCAGAACTACCTTGTCTTGACCAGGGAGTCATATTGTAAAAACAAACTGCAATGGTTCCACTGGGGATCGAACCCAGGGCCTTCTGCGTGTAACTCAGACGTGATAACCACTACACTATGGAACCTTCTCAGAACGTGAGTTTTGTGTTTGAAACGCATTGGCAATTATTAACATTACTATGAACAAGTGATATACTAGAAAGGAAACCGAATCAGACACCGTCATGCTGGGAGTAGGGAAGTTGTTTTCCCCTGTATTTGTTATGACTATACTTTCAGGGATCATTTCTATAGTTTGTTTCTAGTGAAATGCGTTTCTAAAGTGTCTGGTTTCGCTAACCATGATGAGGACTTACAGTGTTTTCTTCTGAGCGTGAAGCGGGTCTTGAATGCTGCTTCACTGTAGCTGTTCTTGATCATTGATGACCGTTCTGCCCTCTTTTGAGGGTGGAGGAAGAAAACAGGCTGAGTGGTTCGCGACATTTTATAAATGGTAAACAAAAGATAAAAAGGCGTTTTATATTTGTTAGCATTGTGATATGTATTACAAAATAAAGTTTCATAAAGATAGAATATATTATCTAGTTTAAGTGTGTAGTGTTTGGAAAGCGGGTTATTAATATTAAATAACAGTGGATTCTTGTGTTTTAAGCTATGCCTAGTGGAAGAGAAGTTCATTACATGCATTTGCAGTCCGAAACTGGAGCAAAATAATCTATGTTACACTCACATTTTGGTGCATGTGTCGGTTTAGCTGGAAACAGTATTTTCTTATTAGAAATGACTGTTAGTATAACAAGGAAACTGCAAGCAAGGACTAAAAACACCAGAATGAGTATGAGCTGGCTGAGGTTGAAGATGAAGGGCGTCCTTTGTTGAGGGTAAAGTGGATAAATGTCATTGTAGAATGTCATCTTTCAATGAACTGAAAACAAACACGGAACAGTGCAAACAGTTATTCAGTACTTCTCGCTGACCAGAACACTAACGCTGTCTGCAAACGTCATTGTCTTTGTTAAAAATAAAGACAGGAAAATCAAATCATGGTTTTTAGCTGGTTGTTTTTTTTTCACAAGAATGTTTTCATATAGACTAGTCATTAAAATGTGCGTCCTTGAACAGCTTCTGATGTGTTCAAACTGTATACTACTTTATCTTTATCATATTTTAAAAAATATTATATTTAATATTATTCCAGCCAAAATATGATAAACCATCGCGTTGTGGAAATCCCGTGGATTACATTATATATATACAGCTCTGGAAAAAATTAAGAGACCACTGCAAAATTATCAGTTTCTCTGTTTTACTAATTATAGGTATGTGTTTGGGTAAAATGAACATTTTTGTTTTATTCTATAAACTACTGACAACATTTCTCCTAAATTCCAAATAAAAATATTGTCATTTAGAGCATTTATTTGCAGAAAATGACAACTGGTCATATATATATATATATATATCATAACACAACTAAAAACTTACCTACCTTTTATCCAGTGATCTCGGTATATTGAGCAATTGGAATTTATTAAGATCTCTCGGGGGAGCAGTGATGTGCATGAAAAGATGGTGAGTTTTGATCCTTTCTCTTTTTATAGCCCCCTCCAAGATATCATAAAGGATGATGTTATATTTACTTAGCTTGTCAGGAAATATCTGGGGAATTTTGGTGGCAAGATTTATGTAAATACTTTGTGCCCACCCCAGTGTCTCTGTACCCGCTTCTTCAGGAAATCCACAATTCACTCTGAAGCAAGAACTCTGCTCAAAGTGTTCTTTGTCTTTTTCTCGTAGGAGCTGAAGGCTATTGGTATGCATTGTGCTGTAGTGTCTGGTGCGGTTTTATCCAGTTGTCTTAAAGCAATACTGTATTACTGAATAGATGAAGTATATGCTATTTTGTTTTTACGATTTACTAAAAAAATAAAAACACTCAAGAATTTTGACTCCATTAACCGACCAGCCGGAGCAACGCACTTAAAGGTATTTTATTTATAAATGCTAATAATTTGCATTGAATGCAAAAGTAATGATATGTATGTTTTCAAATAGGAATTACAATCTGACACTGGCATGCTATTTTTGGGCTGCAGGGCGACTGAATTCCAGAGATGTAGGCTTTAAAGGTAGTGGGGGCTAAGTGAAGAGAATCCCTTGCATGGGCGATGGAGGCTACAATCCGCTGTTCATTAAATCGGAATGGGATGTATTTTGATTTGAGTGCAGAAAGTTGTAAATGTTTTCCATCCAGTGGTAAATGAAGATTTGGTCGCTGGAGCAGCTGGACCTGAACAAATATATGAAATCGACTGCTGAGTTGTTTCTAAAAAAGAAGGCAGAGAGATGAGATGCCGACCATCCTGTTAGTTAATACGGGATTGATCGGCGGTCTGTTTGGAATGGAAAAGATGAACTTTTAATCAGAGGTTTGGGTTTCACAACTCCAGTCAGTCATTCTCCTAATAGTGGAACTCCTTAATTCATAAATCAAACACATTACCAGTCTCGTACCATGTATTAAAGCTTGTAGTATCTGAGAGGATGAGCGGACATATGACTAAATTGTGATAGAAAGTTTGGAGTGTGTGAGATTCGCAGCGATAGCAAATCAGCTTAAATTATGTAGAGCTTGTGGTGTTATGCTGCCATCTAGAGGTTGCGATTGGAATTGAAACTATTGGCTTCAGTGAAGCAGGGTAGCATATATTTTGTTAATGCGATTAAAATCCTTGTCTATGTATAAAACATTTGCTTTATAACAGTTAGTGATAATATAAGTAAGTAAGTAAGTAATTAAGTATGGAAGAGGAGCCTGCAATATTTAGATGTCACAATTCGGCGAGTTGAAGCTCTCATGTTGCAAAAGCGCAGCAGCAGGAGCCAGAAGGTTGCAGTCGTGAGGCACAGGCTCGCATTGCCTGTTAAAGCTGCCTGGTCGCCATGGCAACTTACCACTCCCAGTAGTGAGGCGCCGGTGTGAAAGAGTTGCAGAGAAACGGCCTGCAGTGAAAGGAACGAACAAAAAACAAACACAGACAAGGAAGCGGAAACAGTGCTGGGTTAAAGAAAAAAGAGAGAGATAGACAGGAGGGGCAGCCAATAACATATGTGGAGCAGAGCTGGCCATGCCCTAATAATTGACGAGGCGAGCGCTGCATTGTGTGATTGGCTGGAAATACTAAAAGGAGGCTGAACTGGGATCAGCTTCCACCCGGAAGAGATCGTGGGCGCTACCGTGCAGGACGCCACGGAGGGAAGGAAAGACAGGCTAAAGAAAAGGATAAAGGATAAAAAAAAGCAGCGCAAAGAGCGAGAGAGCCCTCTACGCCATCCACCGAATTACACCTAAACGCTAACATTTATTTAAACGAGGAACTACAATTAATTAGAGTTCAGAGATTTAGACAAAGAAGCTACATGCCACTCTTGTGTGCAATTCCATTCTAAAACATAAATAATGTGTTTAATATAAATGGTGTGGATATCAAACTATCTAAAACATAAATAATGTGTTTAATATAAATGGTGTGGATATCAAACTGCTTGCACACCCTGGTATGTTTTGACGTTGACCAACATGTGGAATCACATGATTGGTAGATGTCCAGTTATTTAGCTTTTCTGTTTGAATAGTCGCTACACACCCTTAAAAAGTAGACGGAAGAAGGAGGAGAATAACAATTTCACCTTAGTTTGACGACTTATACCTCATTGTGTATAAGAGATATGTACATTTTTTTCACATTTGAGGTAAGAAAGTTTCAGTCTTTTGATACGGATACAGATGGTAATTCTAAGTGATTTAGTTTTGCCGCTGCAACATGGTAAAAACAGCTAAACTCTTTGAGCTGTCTAGAGACTCTCGGTAGTTTCAAACAAGTTTTTCTAACTTGTGCGAGGAACTACCGTTCCTCTAAATTGCAACAAAATTACTTATTGGTCATTGTCAAATAGCAATTGCTATTGTAAAATGCGTGCATCGTTTGTAGCTACATCGATATTGAAATAAATAATATTACCTTTTTGGGTTGCCTTCAATCCGTTTCTTTTTTACCCTTGTCATAACATCTTTCATGGAGCAACAGTTGGTATGTGCGTAAACCCAATCGGGCCTTGATACGAGAACCCTAGTGTGTGCTGAAATAAATAATGCGGTTTTCTACATTAACAAATACAGCTTGTCAGAATGCCGAGTGGTCTAAGGCGCCAGATTCAAGGACTCTGTCTTTCCAAAGAATTTTGTGTTCTGGTCTCTGAATGGAGGCGTTGGTTCAAATCCCACTTTTGACAGTTCAATTTTACGTATTTTTAAAAAGAATACATTTCTTTACTTTACTAGAAAAGATTGTTTTAAGGAAATCAACAGCTGATACCAAACTGTTGTCAGCACTCAATACCATTTTAATTTGCATTTTAAATCCGAATAAAATAGTGTTCCTAACACAAATTGCATTTTTGTTGTAAACAGACTACTTGTTAACCTCACTGAAAATATTTTGTGTCCAAACATGTGTTATTTAGTTTGATTGTTTTAATATTCCACATAACATATTACTTTGAAAAACATAATATATTTTTTAATACAGTCCTATTTGAGTATTTAAAATATGGTTATATTCAAATGCCAGCAACGGTGTGTTAATTTAACGAAGCGCCTAACGCCGCTCGGAACGTTCGCATTTTTAAATCCTAACGGTCTCTGCTCAGCGGAGTGGAATGTTCTCGAGCCGGTTGCCTAGCAGCGTCTCCCCCTCCTTCTCTGCACCGCCCTCTCGCCCTCTCTCGTTGCTCCAGCTAGGAGTTCAAATTTAGCTTTGTTATATTAGCGCAATTCTTTACTAACTTTTACAAATTAGCTTATTAGAGGCTTCGTGTTTTTAAGATGGTTCAGGTGCAGTCCGGGCAGACTGACTGGAGCATCATTACAGTATACCGCACTGCGCTCAGCTTTGTGTGGCGGCTGATACACAAAATAATGAATGACTGTTCATTATTTTGTGGCATAGAAACATTTTCAAGATCGCAGTGGTGGTAATGTCACGGGTGTCGAATGTGTTGATTATTATTTTATTCAGTATTATCACTTATGATTTTTGAATTTTAATTGAATTGGTTTTCCTGTTTTTGCATAGTTTGTTTATTTGAATTATTGTTTAATTTTTGAGCGTTAGATGCATTTTAATGTGTATTTGTTCACTTAACCATACGTCATCCACTCTCTGGTCCACACCTCCTCTTAGGGCTCCTGTCCAGACGCCTGTTTGGACAGCCCTCTCCATAGGGTGCTGCGCTTCAGCTGAAGGCCTCAGGAGAGATCCTGATATCCTGACATAAACCACGAACGCAAAGGTTCTTGTCAGTACCTCTTTTCAAATGTCTTCAATCACCAAGTTCCGCAGTCCTCCCAGAGTGAGTCCACGAAAAAAAATAACAAAACAAAACTGACACTGTCCGTGCACAAAAAAAAAATCCAACCACTCGCTGTCTAATCTCGTCCTCTTTATGTTCGTTTATTATTATTATTTATTTCTTAGCAGACGCCCTTATCCAGGGCGACTTACAATTGTTACAACATATCACATTATTTCACATACAATTATCCATTTAGGTTATTGCTGGAGCAATCTAGGTAAAGTACCCTGCTCAAGGGTACAACAGCAGTGTGCCCCCACCTGGGATTGAACCCACGACCCTCCGGTCAAGAGTCCAGAGCCCTAACCACTACTCCACACTGCTGCCCTGTTTACTTCCCTCAGCTTCTCTCTCTTTCCTATTCCGGTATCTCCTAGTTCCATGCTCCCAGTCTTTGTTCCTCGCCCTTTTTCTTCCTCAAAGCCCTTCTAATTCCAGGTGTGTACAGGTACCTGCAATTGTTTGGGGCTGGACCTGAGGTCCGTGTGCACCGTGCTTGTGATAAACAAAACAAAAAATACTTTAATTACGAACTCCGTTTCACCCGTGCACCAAACAAAATAGACAAATAACAATCAACACAGCAAAAAACACAGTGCAAAGCAAACCGAAAATTATGAAAATTATGAAAAGAAAAAAAAAGCGATCTAAATAAAATATTCACACACGATCTAAATAAAATATTCACACAATACTAATTAATACGTGCAGAAAATAAATAAATAAACACAGGCATATGATTCCCAGCCAATACAACTGTGTTTATGCCCACGTTTCAAATAATGAAATTTATAAAAGCAAATCGCATTGTTTTATGTTTTCTTTACTTTTAAAGCTGAGAATCAAACACACTTCCGACAACTTCATAGCCCTGCTGGCTACGAACAAGTATTGAGTCGGCTGTTTCCCATGACCCTGGTGATACCGAGTGTTTTCCTAGTATCAGCGTCGGCATTACCATGTGTTTGGCATGCTTGCTGTACACTCTAGCATTGCATAACAAGCTGGCATTACACCTGGATTTCGTGGCGCAACGGTAGCGCGTCTGACTCCAGATCAGAAGGTTGCGTGTTCAAATCATGTCGAGGTCAAAGCCGCCTTTGTTTTTATTCCGCACTATTTCATTTTTTAACGTGTTTGAATTTGACTGTTTCCGGACATTTATTTATACAATTTAGCCTATACAACATATTGATTGTATAGCGATCAAACAGATATTTATTATATTGCGATTCATTTTTATGTTTCATTTGATACAGCACAATAAACTAAAGTGAATCCGAAATTACTGTTGACCAGTCTTCATTGACACAGTTAGGTAATAAAGTCATATTAACACTTCCTTGCATGAGATAGTGAAAATGTGCGTAACCTTTCAGTCAGTATTTTAAATTCATTTGGGAAGGTTTAAGAGTGTGAAGAAGTTTAAATATGTTGCGTATTTGCGCATTGGGAACTTTGCATAATGATGTTTTTATTAATGCCACTTTCTTACGGACAGTAGTCAGGGTGATGATACAAGACCAGAGCCAATAAACCTGTTATTTGCTTGTCCTTTCACTACCATATTCTATTGTGCTTGTTCAGAATACGCGTGAATCCTGAAAACATCTTGTTAATATATAAACAAAGCCAGCAGTCACTTTATTGATCACCCTGTGGATTAACCGCTATTGGAATACAGATGATTGTGTTAAAGATGTTAATAGACTTTCAATGTACACGTTTTAGAGCTAAGCGTTTGTTGAGACAGTTCAAGCGCTGCACTTTCAGGCAGCCAGTTCCAGTGTTTGCCTTTTGGACTTACTCTGGAAGGAATACAACAAAAAAAAAAAAAACATTTGTTGAGAACCGCATTTGGGGGAAAACTTAACAGTTTCGAAAAGCATTTGTAAAGGCATCGGATTCTATTATGGTGTTGCCGAGCTGTTGAACGTTTCTCATTACAGGTTTACTGGATTGCCAAAAAGAATGCTATCTCGAAACATCAATCTTGTCAAGCCGAAATAGCTCAGTTGGGAGAGCGTTAGACTGAAGATCTAAAGGTCCCTGGTTCGATCCCGGGTTTCGGCAAACAACAAGACGATATTTGTTTTGTATTATTTTGAACTAAAAAAACAGAGCTCATTTATTCTTCATCGTAATTGGATGAAATAACTGCGTATCAGAGTGCCATTTTCTAATGTGATTAAGAAATGCAAAAAACATCGTCCCTGGGTGGGCTTGAACCACCAACCTTTCGGTTAACAGCCGAACGCGCTAACCGATTGCGCCACAGAGACCAACCTGTTAAGCCGCCAAACCATACGGGAGTGATGAGCAAGGCGAGATGCTGCAGAACGTGATCGAGGGAGCAGAAATCAGAACCTGAGATCACATCTAAGAAGAAAGCAACACGGGGCAGGAAAGTCTATGTAATCCTTTATGGCAGCACAGCATGTGTCGTTTTGTTAGATAACACCCTGGGAGACAACAGAGCAGTGTGTGTAAATAGCTACAATGGAAACCATATACTTACGACTTAATTTTGATACAGAACTGTGGTCATGTGTAATCTGTTTTCATTATGATAATAAAGCTACAGTTCAGTGGATTATATTTGGAATCTTTGCTTCTGTCATTCACTATTTTCTCAAATAAGATGACAAATTAATAGCTCAGTTGGTTGCAGTGAAAGAAACGAGCACCAGTCAGCCCGGCTAGCTCAGTCGGAAGAGCTTGAGACTCTTAATCTCAGGGTCGTGGGTTCGAGCCCCACCTTGGGCGTCCTTTTTAAATACAAATTGAAGATGTTTCTTCGAGACAACGGAGCAAAGTCTGATTATGTTCACATTGTATACAGTATTGCAACAAAATTACTTATTGGTCATTGTCAAATAGCAATTAAAATGCATGCATCGTTTATAGCTATAACGATATTGAAATAAATAATCTTACTTTTTTGGGTTGACTTCAATCCGTTTCTTTTTTTTAGAATTGTCTTAACATCATTCATGGAGCATCAGTTGTTATGTGCGTAATAAACCCAATCGGGCCTTGATACGACACCATAGTGTGTGCTGAAATAAATAATGCGGTTTTCTACATTAACAAACGCAGCTTGTCAGAATGGCCGAGTGGTCTAAGGCGCCAGACTCAAGGACTCTGTCTTTCTAAAGAATTGTGTGTTCTGGTCTCTGAATAGAGGCGTGGGTTCAAATCCCACTTCTGACAGTTCAATTTTACTTATTTTTTAAAAATAATACATTTCTGCACTCAATACCATTTTAATTTCCATTTTAAATCGGACTAAAATAGTGTTCCTAACACAGATTGCATTTTTGTTGTAAACAGACTACTTGTTAACGTCACTGAAAAATATTTTGTGTCCAAACATGTTATTTAACTTGATTGTTTTAAAATTCCAAATAACATATTACTTTGAAAAACATCTCCGTCTACCACTGGATCGTGGTCTCAGGCTGGATGCGAACCATTGAGAACAGTATAAACGATCTATTACTAGACGCAGCTTACAGGAGAAATGCCCTCGTTTAACATGCTAGGATGACCGACTTCGGCATTCTCCAACTGCTGTTTACATTTTCTAACACGTTATGAGGAAGAACAATATTTTTGTGTCCAAACATGTGTTATTTAATTTGATTGTTTTAATATTCCACATAACATATTACTTTGAAAAACATATATTGTTTAATACAGTCCTATTTGAGTATTTAAAATATGGTTATATTCAAATGCCAGCAACGGTGTGCTAATTTAACGAAGCGCCTAACGCCGCTCGGAACGTTCGCATTTTTAAATCCTAACGGTCTCTGCTCAGCTGAGTGGAATGTTCACGAGCCGGTTGCCTAGCAGCGTCTCCCCCTCCTTCTCTGCCCCGCCCTCTCGCCCTCTCTCGTTGCTCCAGCTAGGAGTTCAAATTTAGCTTCGTTATATTAGCGCAACTCTTTACTAACTTTTACAAATTAGCTTATTAGAGGCTTCGTGTTTTTAAGATGGTTCAGGTGCAGTCCGGGCAGACTGACTGGAGCATCATTACAGTATACCGCACTGCGCTCGGCTTTGTGTGGCGGCTGATACACAAAATAATGAACGACTGTTTAAATAAATCACATGTATTGCTTTTTAATGCTAAAATATGTATCTGGTATTCTAAGTATTATCAACAATTAATAATTCAGCTCTATTCATATTCAGAATGTAATACAGTATTAAAACTATCAAACTGACTGGAAACATGGAACACATTAATTGCGATCGATTCGATACCAACAGGATTACATAAGAGCTGTTGTGTATAGACAATGTCATAAACGCCGAAATGAACACGGGCGGTCTTTATTAAGGGCTGACTCGTTTAGATGTTCGAGAGATCTAGGTGTACTGGACAAATCTACTGGATTTTTTCCAAATCGTAAGTGTACCGCCTGTGGTAATACATTTAAAACTAAGAAAATGTACAAGCCATACAACGATAAAAAGAGTACAGTATCTTACAAGTGATTGTGCTTCAGCTCATGTCATTAATGTGATTTCTTGTCCTAGCCATTTGCAATATGATGGTAAAACTACTAGACAGTTACAATTGCGCATTAATGAGCGAGCATAAAAGTTCAATTAGGAGAAAATATATTCAGCCACCACTAGCTAGACATTTTGTAGATGCCAAACATTCCATTTCAGATCTTAAGTTCTGTGGCATACAAACATTTTCAAGATCGCAGTGGTGGTAATGTCACGGGTGTCGAATGTGTTGAATATTATTTTATTCAGTATTATCACGTATGATTTTTGAATTTTAATTGGATTGGTTTTCCCTTTTTTGCACAGTTTGTTTATTTGAATTATTGTTTTATTTTTGAGCATTAGATGCATTTTAAAGTGTATTTGTTCACTTAACCATACGTCATCCACTCTCTGGTCCAGACCTCCTCTTAGGGCTCCTGTCCAGACGCCTGTTTGGGCAGCCCTCTCCATAGGGTGCTGCGCTTCAGCTGAAGTCCTCAGGAGAGATCCTGATATCCTGACATAAACCACGAACGCAAAGGTTCTTGTCAGTACCTCTTTTCAAATGTCTTCAATCACCAAATTCCGCAGTCCTCCCAGAGTGAGTCTACGAGAAAAAATAACAAAACGAAACTGACACTGTCCGTGCACAAAAAAACCCCAACCACTCGCTGTCTAATCTCGTCCTCTTTATGTTCGTTTATTATTATTATTTATTTTTTAGCAGACGCCCTTATCCAGGGCGACTTACAATTGTTACAACATATCACATTATTTCACATATCACATTATTTTTACATACAATTACCCATTTATACAGTTGGGTTATTGCTGGAGCAATCTAGGTAAAGTACCTTGCTCAAGGGTACAACAGCAGTGTGCCCCCACCTGGGATTGAACCCACGACCCTCCGGTCAAGAGTCCAGAGCCCTAACCACTACTCCACACTGCTGCCCTGTTTACTTCCCTCAGCTTCTCTCTCTTTCCTATTCCGGTATCTCCTAGTTCCATGCTCCCAGTCTTGGTTCCTCGCCCTTTTTCTTCCTCAAAGCCCTTCTAATTCCAGGTGTGTACAGGTACCTGCAATTGTTTGGGGCTGGACCTGAGGTCCGTGTGCACCGTGCTTGTGATAAACAAAACAAAAAATACTTTAATTACGAACTCCGTTTCACCCGTGCACCAAACAAAATAGACAAATAACAATCAACACAGCAAAAAACACAGTGCAAAGCAAACAGAAAATTATGAAAATTATGAAAAGAAAAAAAACCGATCTAAATAAAATATTCACACACGATCTAAATAAAATATTCACACAATACTAATTAATACGTGCAGAAAATAAATAAATAAACACAGGCATATGATTCCCAGCCAATACAACTGTGTTTATGCCCACGTTTCAAATAATGAAATTTCTAAAAGCAAATCGTATTGTTTTATGTTTTCTTTACTTTTAAAGCTGAGAATCAAACACACTTCCGACAACTTCATAGCCCTGCTGGCTACGAACACGTATTGAGTCGGCTGTTTCCCATGACCCTGGTGATACCGAGTGTTTTCCTAGTATCAGCGTCGGCATTACCATGTTTGGCATGCTTGCTGTACACTCTAGCATTGCATAATAAGCCAGCATTACTCCAGGACTTCGTGGCGCAACGGTAGCGCGTCTGACTCCAGATCAGAAGGTTGCGTGTTCAAATCACGTCGAGGTCAAAGCCGCCTTTGTTTTTATTCCGCACTATTTCATTTTTTAACGTGTTTGAATTTGACTGTTTCCGGACATTTATTTATACAATTTAGCCGATACAACATATTGATTGTATAGCGATCAAACAGAGATTTATTGTATTGCGATTCATTATTATGTTTCATTTGATACAGCACAATAAACTAAAGTGAATCCGAAATTACTGTTGACCAGTCTTCATTGACACAGTTGGGTAATAAAGTCATATTAACACTTCCTTGCATGAGATAGTGAAAATGTGCGTAACCTTTCAGTCAGTATTTTAAATTCATTTGGGAAGGTTTAAGATTGTGAAGAAGTTTAAATATGTTGCGTATTTGCGCATTGGGAACTTTGCATAATGATGTTTTTATTAATGCCACTTTCTTACGGACAGTAGTCAGGGTGATGATACAAGACCAGAGCCAATAAACCTGTTATTTGCTTCTCCTTTCACTACCATATTCTATTGTGCTTGTTCAGAATACGCGTGAATCCTGAAAACATCTTGTTAATATATAAACAAAGCCAGCAGTCACTTTATTGATCACCCTGTGGATTAACCGCTATTGGAATACAGATGATTGTGTTAAAGATGTTAATAGACTTTCAATGTACACGTTTTAGAGCTAAGCGTTTGTTGAGACAGTTCAAGCGCTGCACTTTCAGGCAGCCAGTTCCAGTGTTTGCCTTTTGGACTTACTCTGGAAGGAATACAAAAAAAAAAAAAAAACATTTGTTGAGAACCGCATTTGGGGGAAAACTTAACAGTTTCGAAAAGCATTTGTAAAGGCATCGGATTCTATTATGGTGTTGCCGAGGTGTTGAACGTTTCTCATTACAGGTTTACTGGATTGCCAAAAAGAATGCTATCTCGAAACATCAATCTTGTCAAGCCGAAATAGCTCAGTTGGGAGAGCGTTAGACTGAAGATCTAAAGGTCCCTGGTTCGATCCCGGGTTTCGGCAAACAACAAGACGATATTTGTTTTGTATTATTTTGAACTACAAAAAAAGAGCACATTTATTCTTCAGCGTAATTGGATGAAATAACTGCGTATCAGAGTGCCATTTTCTAATGTGATTAAGAAATGCAAAAAACATCGTCCCTGGGTGGGCTTGAACCACCAACCTTTCGGTTAACAGCCGAACGCGCTAACCGATTGCGCCACAGAGACCAACCTGTTAAGCCGCCAAAGCATACGGGAGTGATGAGCAAGGCGAGATGCTGCAGAACGTGATCGAGGGAGCAGAAATCAGAACCTGAGATCACATCTAAGAAGAAAGCAACACGGGGCAGGAAAGTCTATGTAATCAATTATGGCAGCACAGCATATGTCGTTTTGTTAGATAACACCCTGGGAGACAACAGAGCAGTGTGTGTAAATAGCTACAATGGAAACCATAAACTTACTACTTAATTTTGATACAGAACTGTGGTCATGTGTAATCTGTTTTCATTATGATAATAAAGCTACAGTTCAGGGGATTATATTTGGAATCTTTGCTTCTGTCATTCACTATTTTCTCAAATAAGATGACAAATTAATAGCTCAGCTGGTTGCAGTGAAAGAAACGAGCACCAGTCAGCCCGGCTAGCTCAGTCGGTAGAGCATGAGACTCTTAATCTCAGGGTCGTGGGTTCGAGCCCCACGTTGGGCGTCCTTTTTAAATACAAATTGAAGATGTTTCTTCGAGACAACGGAGCAAAGTCTGATTATGTTCACATTGTATACAGTATTGCAACAAAATTACTTATTGGTCATTGTCAAATAGCAATTGCTATTGTAAAAAGCATGCATCGTTTATAGCTATAACGATATTGAAATAAATAATCTTACTTTTTTGGGTTGACTTCAATCCGTTTCTTTTTTTTAGAATTGTCTTAACATCATTCATGGAGCATCAGTTGTTATGTGCGTAATAAACCCAATCGGGCCTTGATACGACACCATAGTGTGTGCTGAAATAAATAATGCGGTTTTCTACATTAACAAACGCAGCTTGTCAGAATGGCCGAGTGGTCTAAGGCGCCAGACTCAAGGACTCTGTCTTTCTAAAGAATTGTGTGTTCTGGTCTCTGAATAGAGGCGTGGGTTCAAATCCCACTTCTGACAGTTCAATTGTACTTATTTTTTAAAAATAATACATTTCTGCACTCAATACCATTTTAATTTCCATTTTAAATCGGACTAAAATAGTGTTCCTAACACAGATTGCATTTTTGTTGTAAACAGACTACTTGTTAACGTCACTGAAAAATATTTTGTGTCCAAACATGTTATTTAACTTGATTGTTTTAAAATTCCAAATAACATATTACTTGAAAAACATCGTCTACCACTGGATCGTGGTCTCAGGCTGGGATGTGGACCATTGAGAACAGTATAAACCATCTATTACTAGACGCAGCTTACAGGAGAAATGCCCTCGTTTAACATGCTAGGATGATCGACTTCGGCATTCTCCAACTGCTGTTTACATTTTCTAACACGTTATGAGGAAGAAAAATATTTTGGTGTCCAGACATGTGTTATTTAATTTGATTGTTTTAATATTCCAAATAACATATTACTTTGAAAAACATAATATATTTTTTAATACAGTCCTATTTGAGTATTTAAAATATGGTTATATTCAAATGCCAGCAACGGTGTGTTAATTTAACGAAGCGCCTAACGCCGCTCGGAACGTTCGCATTTTTAAATCCTAACGGTCTCTGCTCAGCTGAGTGGAATGTTCACGAGCCTGTTGCCTAGCAGCGTCTCCCCCTCCTTCTCTGCCCCGCCCTCTCGCCCTCTCTCGTTGCTCCAGCTAGGAGTTCAAATTTAGCTTCGTTATATTAGCGCAACTCTTTACTAACTTTTACAAATTAGCTTATTAGGGGCTTCGTGTTTTTAAGATGGTTCAGGTGCAGTCCGGACAGACTGACTGGAGCATCATTACAGTATACCGCACTGCGCTCAGCTTTGTGTGGCGGCTGATACACAAAATAATGAACGACTGTTAATTATTTTGTGGCATACAAACATTTTCAAGATCGCAGTGGTGGTAATGTCACGGGTGTCGAATGTGTTGATTATTATTTTATTCAGTATTATCACTTATGATTTTTGAATTTTAATTGGATTGGTTTTCCTTTTTTTGCATAGTTTGTTTATTTGAATTATTGTTTAATTTTTGAGCGTTAGATGCATTTTAATGTGTATTTGTTCACTTAACCATACGTCATCCACTCTCTGGTCCAGACCTCCTCTTAGGGCTCCTGTCCAGACGCCTGTTTGGGCAGCCCTCTCCATAGGGTGCTGCGCTTCAGCTGAAGGCCTCAGGAGAGATCCTGATATCCTGACATAAACCACGAACGCAAAGGTTCTTGTCAGTACCTCTTTTCAAATGTCTTCAATCACCAAGTTCCGCAGTCCTCCAGAGTGAGTCCACGAAAAAAAATAACAAAACGAAACTGACACTGTCCGTGCACAAAAAAAAAAAAACCCAACCACTCGCTGTCTAATCTCGTCCTCTTTATTTTCGTTTACTTCCCTCGGCTTCTCTCTCTTTCCTATTCCGGTATCTCCTCGTTCCATGCTCCCAGTCTCTTAGTTCCTCACCCTTTTAATACCTCAAAGCCCTTCTAATTCCAGGTGTGTACAGGTACCTGCAATTGTTTGGGGCGGGACCTGAGGTCCGTGTGCACCGTGCTTGTGATAAACAAAACAAAAAAATACTTTAATTACGAACTCCGTTTCACCCGTGCACCAAACAAAATAGACAAATAATAATCAACACAGCAAAAAACACAGTGCAAACATTAGATGAGAAAAGCCCCTTTGTGCCAGTGCGCATTCAGAGGAGACGCGCTGAGAGAATCCGTCTTCTGTGTCACTCAGTACTGCCAGCTTTTCCCTATTGGTGATATATTGGTCAGCATAGCTGCTTTCCAAGTAATTGACCAGAGACGATTCCCAGCCAGTACAACTGTGTTTATGCCCACGTTTCAAATAATGAAATTTATAAAAGCAAATCGCATTGTTTTATGTTTTCTTTACTTTTAAAGCTGAGAATCAAACACACTTCCGACAACTTAATAGCCCTGCTGGCTACGAACACGTATTGAGTCGGCTGTTTCCCATGACCCTGGTGATACCGAGTGTTTTCCTAGTATCAGCGTCGGCATTACCATGTGTTTGGCATGCTTGCTGTACACTCTAGCATTGCATAATAAGCTGACATTACTCCAGGACTTCGTGGCGCAACGGTAGCGCGTCTGACTCCAAATCAGAGGGTTGCGTGTTCAAATCACGTCTAGGTCAAAGCCGTCTTTGTTTCTATTCCACACTACTTCATTTTTTTTAACGTATTTGAATGTTTCCGGACATTTATTTATACAATTTAGCCTATACAACATATTGATTGTATAGCGATCAAACAGAGATTTATTGTATTGCGATTCATTTTTATGTTTCATTTGATACTGCACAATAAACTAAAGTGAATCCGAAATTACTGTTGACCAGTATTCACTGACACAGTTAGGTAATAAAGTTATATTAACACTTCCTTGCATGAGATAGAGAACATAGCTATAGAAATACTAGTTTTGAAGAAATTTAAAGTACAGCAAGTAATGATTGGTACCTTTAAGCTTAACAGACCTTTAAGAATTAACAACGACTTTCAATGTACACGTTTTAGAGCTCAGCGTTTGTTGAGGCAGTTCAAGCGCTGCACTTTCAGGCAGCCAGTTCCAGTGTTTACCTTTTGGACTTACTCTGGAAGGAATACAAAAAAAAAAAAAAACATTTGTTGAGAACCGCATTTGGGAGAAAACAACAGTTCCGAAACACATTTGTAAAGACATCAGATTCTATTATGGTGTTGCCGAGCTGTTGAACGTTTCTCATTACAGGTTTACTGGATTGCCAAAAAGAATATCTCGAAACATTAGTCTTGTCAAACCGAAATAGCTCAGTTGGGAGAGCGTTAGACTGAAGATTTAAAGTCCCTGGTTCGATCCCGGGTTTCG
>NW_026707509.1:0-15000 GCF_902713425.1 Acipenser ruthenus
CAGTGAGGATCTCTGAATGATCCAATGTTGACCAAAATGACTAATGATGATAAATAGAATCCACCTGTGTGTAATCAAGTCTCCGTATAAATGCACCTGCACTGTGATAGTCTCAGAGGTCCGTTTAAAGCGCAGAGAGCATCATGAAGAACAAGGAACACACCAGGCAGGTCCGAGATACTGTTGTGGAGAAGTTTAAAGCCGGATTTGGATACAAAAAGATTTCCCAAGCTTTAAACATCCCAAGGAGCACTGTGCAAGCGATAATATTGAAATGGAAGGAGTATCAGACCACTGCAAATCTACCAAGACCTGGCCGTCCCTCTAAACTTTCAGCTCATACAAGGAGAAGACTGATCAGAGATGCAGCCAAGAGGCCCATGATCACTCTGGATGAACTGCAGAGATCTACAGCTGAGGTGGGAGACTCTGTCCATAGGACAACAATCAGTCGTATACTGCACAAATCTGGCCTTTATGGAAGAGTGGCAAGAAGAAAGCCATTTCTTAAAGATATCCCTAAAAAGTGTCGTTTACAGTTTGTCACAAGCCACCTGGGAGACACACCAAACATGTGGAAGAAGGTGCTCTGGTCAGATGAAACCAAAATCGAACTTTTTGGCAACAATGCAAAACGTTATGTTTGGCGTAAAAGCAACACAGTTCATCACCCTGAACACACCATCCCCACTGTCAAACATGGTGGTGGCAGCATCATGGTTTGGGCCTGCTTTTCTTCAGCAGGGACAGGGAAGATGGTTAAAATTGATGGGAAGATGGATGGAGCCAAATACAGGACCATTCTGGAAGAAAACCTGATGGAGTCTGCAAAAGACCTGAGACTGGGACGGAGATTTGTCTTCCAACAAGACAATGATCCAAAACATAAAGCAAAATCTACAATGGAATGGTTCACAAATAAACATATCCAGGTGTTAGAATGGCCAAGTCAAAGTCCAGACCTGAATCCAATCGAGAATCTGTGGAAAGAACTGAAAACTGCTGTTCACAAATGCTCTCCATCCAACCTCACTGAGCTCGAGCTGTTTTGCAAGGAGGAATGGGCAAAAATTTCAGTCTCTCGATGTGCAAAACTGATAGAGACATACCCCAAGCGACTTACAGCTATAATCGCAGCAAAAGGTGGCGCTACAAAGTATTAACTTAAGGGGGCTGAATAATTTTGCACGCCCAATTTTTCAGTTTTTTATTTGTTAAAAAAGTTTGAAATATCCAATAAATTTCGTTCCACTTCATGATTGTGTCCCACTTGTTGTTGATTCTTCACAAAAAATTACAGTTTCATATCTTTATGTTTGAAGCCTGAAATGTGGCAAAAGGTCGCAAAGTTCAAGGGGGCCGAATACTTTCGCAAGGCACTGTATTAGTGCTGCATAACTAACATCCCTGTGTGAGAAGCTGCTTATATGGACATCTTTCTGTTTCCACTGCTGTCACAAAATGAATCACTTACATCTCAAAAGGTAAATAATGCAGGTTAAATCTACAGCTGTGACCAAACGTTTACATGCAGTACAAAACTGTATGGAACTGTATTCATTAACACAATATATTGTATACAGTTGGGTTTTTACTGGAGCAATCTAGGCAAAGTACCTTGCTCAAGGGTACAGCAGCAGTGTCACCGGGGATTGAACCCACAACCCTCCTAACCACTACTCCACACTGCTGCCCAGTATATACTGTGTTAATGAATACATTTCTATACAGTTCTGTTCAATGAGAGATCTATACAATATACTGTGTTAATGAATACATTTCTATACAATTGTATAGAAATGTATTCATTAACACAGTATATTGTAAAGATCTCTCATTGAACAGAACTGTATGGAAATGTATTCAGTAACGCAGTATATTGTATAGATCTCTCATTGAGCAGAGCTGTATTGAAATCCTGTTTCTTTCTCTGTTCTAGTGTGGAAGTGGATCCTCAGTGCTGCAGGTACTGTTCTCTTTTTTACTAAACCAAATAACTAGAATGGCAAAAATTATCTTGCTTATTATTTCCCTGAAACTCAGACTGTCTCTCTGCATCAGAATATTCAACTATAATAAAGTAGTGGACTCTCACCAGCCAGCGTCTGGAAATAAGGCTTTGAGCAGCGTGTGAAAATCAAGCCGCACACAATGTAAAGCCGGTTTAACATTCAATCGCAGGGCTAGTGGGAGGGTTGATATTTCTCAGGGATCATGATTATTGTCTCCTGTCTTCGCCACAGCTGATGTGACTCTAGACCCTGATACAGCGAACCCGCATCTCGTCCTGTCTGGGGAAGGGAAACAAGTGATATATGGAGGCACACGACAGGCTCTTCCTGACAATCCAAAGAGATTTGATTATGCTGCTAGTGTCCTGGGCAGGCAGGGGTTCACCTCAGGGAGACACTACTGGCAGGTGGAGGTGGGGGAGAAGACTGCATGGTTTTTAGGAGTGGTCAGAGAGTCCATCAACAGGAAGCGGTTGGCTACAGAAAACCCTAATAATGGTTACTGGACTGTGTGCCTGTGGGATGGAGTGTACAAGGCTAATGCTGACCCCTTTATCGCCCTCCCCCTGAGCCTGAAGCCCCAGAAGCTGGGGGTGTATCTGGATTATGATGAAGGGCAGCTCTCATTTTACAATGTGGAGACCAGATCTCACATCTACACTTTCACTGACACCTTCACTGAGAAGCTCTATCCATACTTCAGCCCTTTTAATAATGTTGATGGTAGAAACACAGCCCCACTGATCATCCTGCCTGTCAGTGATAGAGATTGAATAAAGTGGTGTAGCTGTATGACAGCCTATACCAGCACTGATAATCTTGTTGATTGCATTATTACTTGCCCACCTATTTCTTTGTCTACCTGTAATTGATTTACCAATCGGCACTGTCAGTAATTATGAGCTTGACAAAACTATGGGAGCGCCTGTCACATTTAACACACCCCTGTGACTTGTGCACATGGGCTGTCCCTCACATGCCTGATTTATTTGTGTGGCACCAGCCATCTCATCACTGTGCTCAGCCTCATCAGTGTGCTCAGCTTCATCACTGTGCTCAGCTTCATCACTGTGCTCAGTCTCATCACTGTGCTCAGCTTCATCACTGTGCTCGGCCTCATCACTGTGCTCAGCTTCATCACTGTGCTCAGCGTCATCACTGTGCTCAGCCTCATCAGTGTGCTCAGCTTCACCACTGTGCTCAGTCTCATCAGTGTGCTCAGCGTCATCACTGTGATCAGCCTCATCAGTGTGCTCAGCTTCATCACTGTGCTCAGCTTCATCACTGTGCTCAGCGTCATCACTGTGCTCAGCTTCATCACTGTGCTCAGTCTCATCACTGTGCTCAGCGTCATCACTGTGCTCAGCTTCATCACTGTGCTCAGTCTCATCACTGTGCTCAGCGTCATCACTGTGCTCAGCCTCATCAGTGTGCTCAGCTTCATCACTGTGCTCAGCTTCATCACTGTGCTCAGCGTCATCACTGTGCTCAGCTTCACCACTGTGCTCAGCGTCATCACTGTGCTCAGCTTCACCACTGTGCTCAGCGTCATCACTGTGCTCAGCTTCATCACTGTGCTCAGCGTCATCACTGTGCTCAGTCTCATCACTGTGCTCAGCTTCATCACTGTGCTCAGTCTCATCACTGTGCTCAGCGTCATCACTGTGATCAGCCTCATCACTGTGCTCAGCGTCATCACTGTGATCAGCCTCATCACTGCACCCCTTGCATTATGATGAACATATTTCTGTTGTGTTGTTGTTGTTTATTTTTACATTCATCTTTTTGTTGGAGTTTTACCTAAAAGCTCATGCGATGCAGGTCAGTTCACATGTCCTAGATTTCCTAGATGCAGTTTAACATGTAGTTCTGTATGGTTTAGTTTGTGAATAATATCAAGTTTTACAATAGATCGGAGGTGACCTGCACCTCACTCATAATACTGCTAACAGAATGAAGAGATGCATTGATTCATTTATGCTAAAATGACACTGAATTGCAGTCACAATCACATGTAGGTTTAGATGCTTATTTTTAGACGCTTGAGTTTTTTTTAATGTATATTAAAAGGTTGTTTCACACCATCTGCGAATGACATCAGTGAGCAAAAACAACAATAGAGAATGCTAGAGATCAAACTATGATACTAAACAGGTCCGGAATTAACCATGTGGATGATGAGTGCCATGATCCCTTTACAATATGTATCAATGTTGCTTATTTAAACGTTAATGCAAGTAGGGTTCAGATCTTTTAACTTTCTATACCAGAGCCCTTGCTTTTAGAAATGTGGACTTGGTCAGATCGCACTGTTTTGGATTCACGCGGCTGAATCAGATTAAGCTCCAGGTTTTTGTAATCTCTGCTCCATTAATAAATATATTAATTTCTAATGAAACACTGTTTCTTGTGCCTCTTTGTGCATGTGTCCACATGTTTTGACAATTATTGCACTAAAAAAAACCAAAAAAACAGTGAGTGATTGTTTAAATAGTTTGTGTAATAAAGTGCAGTGTTGTATTTTGTGTCAGTAAATGGCAGTCCACACCTAGTAAACTGATCTCATCACTTTGTGCTGGGCTCAATGTGAAGCATATCTATAAGAGCATAAGAAAAGTCCATTCAGCCCATCAGCGCTCGTCCGGTTCCGAGCAGCTGATTGATCTCAGAACTTTGTCAAGTCCGGTCTTAAAGTATCCCAGTGATTCAGCATCAACAACACGACTAGGTAACCCTAGGCAGCCCATTCCAGCCCCCTCACCTCTCTCTGTGTGAAGAAGTAGTATCGCCTAAGTCTGTCTCCACTTCCAACTGTGTGTCCTCTTGTCCTGGTTTCTGTACTGCACTTAGGTTAACTATGTTAACATAACATTATTCAAACAGGTTTTATTCGACTTTATAAAGCAACATTAGTTCATTCTTTCGCATGATGCACAACTTTTGGTTTTGCTCTACAGTATGTAGATTTTCAAGTAAAAGATAGTTGCTTCACAATTGTAAGCAATGATCAGGTATACAGTGAAATGTACCTGTAATACACTGTATATTTTACTGATAATCACATTCCTGTACTGTGGTTAATTGCACACAACCTTTAGGCACAGGGGAGCTATGCAATTAACAAGAATCTACTGTAATATGACTAAACACTGATTGCTTTGTATGTCTGATTTAAAGTTGGATTTCAGTGCACTCTCATACTAAAAAAAACATGTTCACACTCCGTTCACACAGTTTCTAGTGGTATTACATGCCAATATACTGGGTGCAGCTCCCAGGGTAAGTGTACAACTATGGCCAAAGGTTTTGCATCATCACCCTATAGAATGAACTAGTTGTGCTTCATAAAGCTGAATGAAACCTGCTGAATAATGTTAAATTAACATATTCAACTACATGCCGCTTTGTCGCTGTCTGTGGCAATAATTGAAAACCTTTGACATTTTCAAAATCTAGCATGAAATACTACTGTACTACTATTATGGCTTCCGGTTTAGACTTCTATGCGATATCATTGTGTAGTTTCTTTGATTACATGATGTTGAGCTATACTAGTTCATACTTTTTATTTATTTATTTTTGATCATGTCTCAATCCTACAATTCTAAGTGATGCAAAACTTTTTGCTACAGCTGTAGTTCATAATGATTACCTTTTCCATGTTACTGGTGCATCTCATTTTAAATTTACAGCCGGACAGGTTTGCTAATTCTGCATAAGAAATACTTCCTACAAATACATCTCCAGACCACAGGAGCGCTTCAATACACACTGACCTTATCTCACAGCATTGGAGGGAGTGCAGTGTTGGCAGCAGTATATGTGTCGGCTTTAAACCACTTCCCGAGGTGGTGTTTAAACATCTTAAAAACAAACCCGCCCTGATCGCTCACAGTGTGTGAATGTGAAAGTCAGGATCCTCTTAAGAACAGATGCAGCTCTTCCTTTCTTCATTAGAGCACTAGCTATGGAGATGAACAACATTTACACTGGGCTGCAGAAACCAGACCAGGATATCTACTCTGTCATCCCACTATGGGAGAATTAGCTGGGAAAACACACAGGTAATGAACCATCCTGGATTTACTCTTATGTACAAATCCAAAATATTTTTCATATTATTGGCATAGCTATGTATTATTATTAGCTCTTACAAGGATATATTTGTCAGCATATATGGTCTGTACAAAGCTTTTTTTGTTTGGGTTCTGATGGTATTGTCTTTTTGAAGTCACTTTGCCTCTAAGTTTTGTTGGTAACGTTCCCGCTGTTGAAGTCGCTTTGCCTCTAAGTTTTGTTGGTAACGTTCCCGCTGTTGAAGTCGCTTTGCCTCTAAGTTTTGTTGGTAACGTTCCCGCTGTTGAAGTCACTTTGCCTCTAAGTTTTGTTGGTAACGTTCCCGCTGTTGAAGTCACTTTGCCTCTAAGTTTTGTTGGTAACGTTCACGCTGTTGAAGTCGCTTTGCCTCTAAGTTTTGTTGGTAACGTTCCCGCTGTTGAAGTCGCTTTGCCTCTAAGTTTTGTTGGTAACGTTCCCGCTGTTGAAGTCGCTTTGCCTCTAAGTTTTGTTGGTAACGTTCCCGCTGTTGAAGTCACTTTGCCTCTAAGTTTTGTTGGTAACGTTCCCGCTGTTGAAGTCACTTTGCCTCTAAGTTTTGTTGGTAACGTTCCCGCTGTTGAAGTCGCTTTGTCTCTCATTGTGTTGGTAATGTTTCCGCTGTTGAAGTCGCTTTGACTCTGGGTTTTTATGGTAGCTTTCACACTCCTGAAGTCTTTTTGCCTCTGATAGAAGCTGTTCTTGTTGCCTTTGTTGTTATTATTATTATTATTATTATTATTATTATTATTATTATTAAACTATATTTGGGAGACCGGGGACAGCTGTAACATTTTTTAATCTTTCTCTCCATTATGCACAGATGATTTAAGCTAGTTTGATACAAGCAACTTACATCTGTCCTCTACCAACCCCCATAGTTATCCTGTTTTAAGAGCTGATATACGATAAATGATAAATGTAAGATGTCTGATGTTACAATTGACCCCATGGCCAGGGTCAGTTGTAATGGGTGGCGGGGTCAGATGTAATATTCGGTGAAGTATAATTAAATAAACAACAACACATTCAATTTAACTCAAGAATTTAAAGTTTTATTGAATAAGATCAATTTTAACATCAAGCAAATGTGTTTGTTTTTATTTAACTCAAAAAATAAAAAATGTTCACATAAGGCAATTTTTTTGTTGTCCTACTTTGAAAATGATTTAACATCCTTAAAATGAAAGGCTTTATCAAGCTCCAATGTCACTCTTGTCACAATTGTGATAGATGAACATTTTGTTTCCTGCAGTGCAAGATTCATGTGCCCAAATATAGTTCAGCTAATGGTGTATGGGTTACAACCCATGTGTTACAACTGGCCCCAACCCAGGGAGCCATTACTAAACCTCATGATCCAGCAATAAACAACTAAACTAAGAGCAATCAATGGTGTCAATTATAAGTACAGAGATCAGCGATGAGAATACTAAAAGCCTGGTTCCATAAACTGGATAAACACAGGTATATATCACAAAAAGGAAATTGGGGAAAAAATATACTCTACTAGGTCAAAAATCGATTTTTGTAGATAAAACCTCAGGGCTTTGGCACAGACAGTTCCTCTTCCAAAGGCAGACAGAGAGCTGAACTGATCATGTGTCGAGTGAGTGATGGCACACTAGCTGGCTTCTGATTGGAGAAATTCAAGGTGTTACAACCGTACAGTGTTACAACTGCCCCCAGTCTCCCCTATCTATCTATCTATCTATCTATCTATCTATCTATCTATCTATCTATCTATATATAGGAGTTTAAGTGCGCCAAGGTCAGACTGGAAATGACATTAGTAGAGTCACACGATAAATGCGTAAGGGAGGCAGCACCTGTGTTGAAAACTGGAAGAAAGTGGGCGGCAAAGAAAGCTGTGGAAGATGCAAAGGCTGCCCTTCGAATTGGTGATATCATGGGGCAAGTTCAGCATGGAAGAGTGGGTCTTGGTTTCAGTTCAACTCCTCCTACATGGCACAAGGCGGCCCCAGCTCAAAGAAGGAAGCTGGTAGTCAACGAGGTGCAAAAGCAGGAGGAGAGGATGAGGTGTATAAAGGCCATTTCCCAGGCCAAGCAGGGAGAATGGATGAGATGGGAGAGTGTGGAACAACGCAAGATTGGCTGGCAAGACCTATGGTCAATGGAACAGAGCAGGATCAGTTTCCTCATCAGGTCAACATATGATGTTCTCCCATCACCACAGAACCTAAACCTCTGGGTAGGAGAGGATCCCTCATGTCCTTTGTGTTCATCACCTGCAACATTAAGGCACATTTTGACAGGATGTAAGGTGGCTCTTAGCCAAGGACGGTTTACTTGGCGCCATGACCAGGTGCTGCGATGTTTGGCCTTAGCATTGGAAGACAAGCGTAACATGACCAATAAGTTGCCACCTGTTCCATCAAAACATTACACACAAAAGACAACATTCCTCCGCCCAGGAGAGCAACCACCAAGAAAAGGTGTTAAAACCAATCCTCGCCCAGGACAACTGGAAGCTGCTAGAGACTGGAATATGCTGGCAGATGTTGGTCAACGGCTTATTTTTCCACCTGAGATTGCCACCACTAACCTTCGACCAGATATTGTCTTGTGGTCTGGATCAGCACGCCTTGTTCACCTGGTAGAGTTAACAGTGCCATGGGAGGACGCTGTAGATGAGGCGTATGAGAGGAAGAAACTGCGGTATGCTCAACTAGCCACTGAAGCGGAACAGCGAGGATGGAGAGTTCGGGTTTACCCAGTGGAAGTGGGTTGTCGAGGATTTGTGGCACACTCTACAACCCGGTTTCTCAGAGACGTCGGATAAAGTGGCCAAGAGTTGCGTCGCACAGTGAAGAACTTATCTGAAGCAGCAGAGAGGAGCAGCAACTGGCTGTGGTTGAGACGGAAAGATTCTGGCTGGGGACAGGTAAGTAAGCTGGGCTGAGTTGAGTGGGGGACGGAGGGGGGTGATGCTGGGACGCCAGAATCACCGTCGAGCCCTCTTGAGGTGTCGTGGGCTAGTCGACGAAACACTGAGGATGGAAGGTGCCCACTTGAAAACCCCAGAGATGTACCCTACTTAGCTCAATCCAGACGGTTGTCATGCTGATGCGCTGGGGAGACCGCACTATGGTTGATCCCCGGAGCCAGCATCGCAGCCGTTGTGTGTGCTGATGCGCCAGGGAGGCAAAATAAGCTGATCCCTGGAGCCAGCATTACACTTCAGCCATTAACACCAGACAGAAGGATATCTACATCATCATATGGAAGGAAACGTAAATGGATGGAGACGCATATGGATCACATTAGTTTACTGTAAAGCTACGTCTTAGTTGGTGCTTATCTTGGCGAGAGCCGAGTTCAAATCAGCATGAAGTTTTAACATCTACTCTCGTGTAATGGAAATCATATATATATATATATATATATATATATATATATATATATATATATATATATATATATATATATAGAGATATATATATATATATATATATATATATATATATATATATATATATATATATATATATCAGTTGTGATTGTGATTGAGATACATGAAATTGCTTAACAAGTATCAATCAAGCCCTAATCATAATCTGGGGATTGATGGAGGCTGTCTGTGTGTGTGTATATATATAATCTCAGTGCTGCTAGCATCATATACATATTATTATTATTATATTTTTTTCAGCTGTGTACAAAGAACAGCAGCCTAAACACACTGCAGTAAACTTGGTATTATTCATAAATTCTGTGGATGATGTCATGATTATGTCAGAATAGAATGTTCATTCCAAGAGGTTCCAAAGTTCCTAGTTTGCAGAATGTTCCCTTTGTTTCCGAGCAGCGTGTGTTCCGCAGCGCTGGCTGATCCCACAGACGGTGATGTGTTTTCAGCAGCGTGATTCTCATTGTTGAAATGTCGGGCTGCTGGAAATGCAGTGGTGTTTATTTGAATGCTTAGTAAATGTTCCACAAAGAGATTTGCTGAACGCCTTGTAGTTTGCCCGATGTACAGTTTGTTGCATTTCTTGCAGATGATGCAGTAGACTGTTCCTTAGGAAGTGCATGTAAAAGCTTAATTGATGCCGAATGATGATTCAGTGCCTCTGATCTCTCTTCAGGTGTTAATGTATTTACTGGTAGCACAATATTCTAGGTGAGGTCTTTCTAATGCATTGTAAAGTTTTAACATTACTTCCCTTGATTTAAATTCAATGTATCCGAGCATCTTGTTGGTCTTTTTTATAGCTTCCCCACATTGTCTAGATGAAGACATTTCTGAGTCAACATAAACTCCTAGGTCTTTTTCATAGTTCCCTTCTTCAATTTCAATGGCAAATTACATTTAATAGAGAAAAGTGTAAAGTATTGCATGCAGGCAATAAAAATGTGCATTATAAATATCATATGGGAGATAGTGAAATATTGTGATATATTGGATATATTGTGAGAAGTGTTGAATTTAAATCAAGGGAAGTAATGTTAAAACTCTACAATGCATTAGTAAGACCTCACCTAGAATATTGTGTTCAGTTCTGGTCACCTCGTTACAAAAAGGATATTGCTGCTCTAGAAAGAGTGCAAAGAAGAGCGACCAGAATTATCCCAGGTTTAAAAGGCATGTCGTATGCAGACAGGCTAAAATAATTGAATCTATTCAGTCTTGAACAAAGAAGACTACGCGGCGATCTGATTCAAGCATTCAAAATCCTAAAAGGTATAGACAATGTCAACCCAGGGGACTTCTTTGACTTGAAAAAAGAAAAAAGGACCAGGGGTCATAATTGGAGATTAGATAAAGGGGCATTCAGAACAGAAAATAGGAGGCACTTTTTTACACAGAGAATTGTGAGGGCCTGGAACCAACTCCCCAGTAATGTTGTTGAAGCTGACACCCTGGGATCCTTCAAGAAGCTGCTTGATGAGATTCTGGGATCAATAAGCTACTAACAACCAAACGAGCAAGATGGGCTGAATGGCCTCCTCTCGTTTGTAAACTTTCTTATGCTCTTATGTTCTTATGTTATTGAACATCCTAAAATCTGTTATTGACACCCTATATATTAGAAAAAAAAGAAAATGAACAAAGATAGTAGTTAGAAAACCTAGCTTCTGTCAAGTCGCTGTTCTCCTCCCAACTTTGAGTCATTGATTTATGACCGCTGGAAGTGTGGTGTGTTGAATTATTTTTGGCCTGATGAAAAAATGGATTCCTTTGAGTCTCAGTGTGTGTGTGTCTCAGTGTGTGTGTGTGTGTGTGTGTCTCAGTGTGTGTGTGAGTGTGTCTCAGTGTGTTTGTGTCTCAGTGTGTGAGTGTGTATCAGTGTGTGTGAGTGGGTCTCAGTATGTGTGTGTGTCTCGCTGTGGTGTGTGTGTGTGTGTCATTGTGTGTGTCTCAGTGTGTGTGAGTGTGTGTTTCTGTGTGTGTGAGTGTGTGTCTCAGTGTGAGTGTGTGTCTCAGTGTGTGTGTGTGTCTCAGTGTGTGTGAGTGTCAGTGTGTGAGTGTGTGTCAGTGTGTGTGAGTGTGTTTCATTATGTGTGTGTGTGTCTCAGTGTGTGTGTCTCAGTGTGTGTGTGTGTGTGTCAGTGTGTGTGGGTATGTGTGTCTCAATGTGTGTGTGTGAGTCTCAGTGTGTGTGTGTCTGTCTGTGAGTGTGTCTCATTGTGTGTCTGTGTGTGTGTCTCAGTGTGTGCGTGTCTCAGTGTGTGTGAGTGTCTGTCTCAGTGTTTGTGTGTGTGTGTGTCTCAGTGTATGTGTGTGTCTCTCAGTGTGTGTGAGTGTTTATCTCAGTGTGTGTGAGTGTGTCTCAGTGTGAAACTTTCAAGTTCGTTGTTCAGAATATATGTCAGTGTGTGTGTCAGTGTCTCACTGAGACACACACACAGACACACACACTGAGACACACACACAGACACACACACTGAGACACAGACACACACACACACACTGAGACAGACACACACTCACACACAATGAGACACTGACACACACACACACTGAGAAACACACAGATACACACACTCACACACACTGAAACTTACACACAGACACACACACACACACTGAGACACACACTCACACGCTGAGACACACACTCACACACACACACACACACAGACACACACTCACACACTGAGACACACTCAAACACAGATATACAGACACTCAGACATGCACAAACTGAGACACACACACACACAGAGACACACACACAGACACTCTCACACACACTGAGACACACACACAAACACACCCAGACACACTGAGACACAAAGACACACACACTCACAGACACACTGAGACACGCACACACTGAGACACACACACACACATTGAGACACACACACTCACACGCTCTGAGACAGACACACTGAGACACACACACACACCGACACACACAGACACACTCTCACACACTGAGACACACTCACACGTAGAGATACAGACACTCAGACACGAACGCACTGAGACACACACACAGACACTCTCACACACACTGAGACACACACACAAACACACCCAGACACACTGAGACACAAAGACACACACACTCAGACACACTGAGACACGCACACACTGACACACACTGAGACACACACACACACACTGAGACACACACACACTGATATACACACACTGAGACTCACACACACACACTGAGACACACACACACTGATACACACACACACTGACACACTCTCACAGACACACACTCACAGACACACTGAGACACACACACACACTGAGACACACACACTGAGACACACACACACACACTGAGACACACACTCCCACACTGAGACACTCACAAACACTGAGACACACACACTGAGACAGACACACACACACACTGAGAGACACTCACTCACAATGAGACACATACTCACACAAACTGAGAAACACACACAATCAGACACACTGAGAGACACACACACTTACACACAGACACATACTCACACACTGAGACACGCACACACTGAGACACACACAGACATAAACACTCACACACACTGAAACTTACACAAAGACACACACACACACTGAGACACGCACAGACACACACACTCACACACATTGAGACACACACACACACTGAGACAGACACACACACTGAGACACACACAATTACACACAGACACTCACACTCACACACACTGAGAAACACACACACACAGACACACACACACACACACTGAGACACACACACTTACACACAGACACGCACACTGACACACACTGAGACACACAAACACACACACAGACACGCACACACACATACTGAGACACACTCACACACACAGAGATACAGACACTCAGACACACACACACTGACACACACTGAGACACACACACACACAGTGTGAGTGTGTCTCAGTTTGTGAGTGTTTGTCTCAGTGTGTGTGAGTGCCTGTGTTCTCAGTGTGTGTGAGTGCCTGTGTGCCTCAGTGTGTGTGAGTGTGTCTCAGTGTGAAACCTTCAAGCTCGTTGTTCAGAACACACACACAGACACACACACACTGAAACACACACACACACTCACACACACAGAGACACATACACACACACACTGAGACACACACACGGAGACACACACAATGACACACACACACACACCACTACTGGATTTTTATTTTCATTTGAATGCAGTTACACATGATCTGTATTTCACCACAAATGGGTAGTTATATATGAGATTGTTGTATAAAGTTCTGAAAAGTTCATACTTTTTGGAACAGTGACTATCATTTGATTTTTAAAAAGGCTGCTTCCTTATAGCGATCTGTCATGTTTTTTTTCTCCAAAATGCGAACCACTGTACCAGCATTTTGTTTTCAGTGGATAACTTTAAAGGATTTGGATTATAATTCACACACTGTGGTATGGAATCACATGTGCTTCATGCTGGTAAATCAGTAGCTACTTTATTTTTTAGTGTTGAACTATCTGCCATTTCAGATTTGCCATTTGTGTTGAAATATAGATCATGTGTGTAATTGCATTACAATTGAAAAAGTACAGTACAGAACAGGGTATGCATACAGAGTCTGATAGGCTGTTTATTTTTTGTACTCATATTTGTGGATGCAGGTAGGGGACTTTTTTACTTTCAGTAAGGCTGAATCAATGTGTGTATTGGTACAGTAAATCTCTGGAAAGACTGAAGTTAAAATAAGTTGCTGCCATTAAAATCTACCTAGTTTGTGAAAATATAGCCTAGATGTTCGTGACTGCATTAAAATGAAATGCATTATTAATGAGCTTGAGGAGGTGAATCGATCGATAGGATTACAAAAGAAACTAGTATGATCTACGTTTAATTATTACAAAAAGTGCCATTTATTGTATTAATCTGTCACGTATTTCATTAAACATATGCTTGATTATTATCTGATCCTGCTGCCCGTACCTACACTTAATTAGAAGCAGAATTACTTACCTATCTACCTATCTGACTGCTTTCCTGTAGACTGTCTTGTGGCGTATTTTGAAAGATTTTCATAAATATTGAATGACACTCTGTAAAAGCCTCAAGCCTTGTTCTGCATTCTTTTGTGAACACAATTCCTTGAATGCATTCCTTCTCATGCACCCTTTTTCTTTAGAACTCTGGCAGATCAAATTTACCAAAATTGAACCATAAAGATAACGATCTGACATCCCTCCTGTCTGACGTCAGTGCTTGGCAGCGTTGCTTTCGACCGTTCCATTTCACTGAATAGGGAGGCATTGAATAGCCTATAGTTCAGCACACACGGGTCAGATCTGTGTTTCTGTCCGGATAAAACTGCTAATCAGTGATAATAATTTGTGTTTGTGCCTTCAGTACTGGAGAAACTAATAATAATTATATATCGTCTCTCCTGTTGAGGCAGATTTGTTTCAATTTTTAGTTTTTGTTTGACAGAA
>NW_026707510.1:0-70000 GCF_902713425.1 Acipenser ruthenus
TGCCATTGAATTTACACTGAAGACACTGAGAAAGGCTTCTAGTGGAAACGTTTGTCATTGAATTTACACTGAAGACGCTGAGAAAGACTTCTAGTGGAAACGTTTGCCGTTGAATTTACACTGAAGACGCTGAGAGACTTCTAGTGGAAACGTTTGCCATTGAATTTACACTGAAGACGCTGAGAGACTTCTAGTGGAAACGTTTGCCGTTGAATTCACATTGAAGTCAAGTTAGCTGGTAAATATTTTAGATCAATGCCTTCATCAGGGACGTGATTCAATAGGGGGTGTGAGCGGTCTAGAAACCCTGCAATTATTCTAAACCATTAGCTCTGGGGGACTGGTAACTTGAGCCTTGAACTGGTTAAACTGGTTTTGTTGAAAACAAAGACGTGGCAGAATCGTGTGGTCAGTCTAATCTTTCAACCTCACTGGAAGTGCAGAGGGGAAGAGCTTTGATACTAACACTAACTAATACTAACTAACCCTAAAACTAACCCTAACAGTTACACCAACACTATCACTATCACTATCACTATCCCAAACGCTAACACTAACACTATCCCTAACCCAAACCCTAACAGGGAGAGGAGAGGGAGGGAGAGAGAGAGAGAGAGAGAGAGAGAGAGAGAGAGAGAGAAGGGAGAGAGAGAGAGAGAGAGAGAGAGAGAGAGAAGGGAGAGGGAGAGAGAAGGGAGAGGGGGGAGAGAAAGAGAGAAGGGAGAGGGAGAGAGAAGGGAGAGAGAGGAGGAAAGGAGAGAGAGGAGAAAGAGGGGAGAGAGATAGGAGAGAGGAGAGAGAGCAAGGGAGAGAGGAAAAAGAGAGGCGAGAGGAGAGAGGAGGAGAGAAGGGAAAGAGAAAAGAGGAGAGGAGCAAGAGGAGATAGAGGGAAGAGGGGGAGGAGAGAGGAGTAAAGTGGAGAGAGAGGAGAGAGGAGAGGAGATAGAGGGGAGAGGAGAGGAGAGAGAGGAGAGGAGAAAGAGAGGGGAGAGAGAGGTGAGAGGGGGGACTGGCTTAAATAGACAACTGCGGCAATACTGCAGTGAGGAGAGAGGGAGAGGGAGATCAACTGACAGGAGTGAGAGAGAGAGAGAGACAGCAAATGCAGGAACAGGAGATTGAGGAGGAAATGGATAGTCAGATAGATAGACAGATAGATTTCTTACCTCATCTAACAGGCAGGCATTCTTCAACAGTAATTAATAGACCATGATTTTACAAGAGAGAAGCAGGGAGACACGGAGACTCTGTACGTCCTTCTAGTTCCTGTAAACAAAGTTGCCTAACGGAGGTTTCTCTCCCCCCCCCATGGGGCAACTCTCCTCCTCCCACTTTCTCTCTCCTCCCCTCTCTCCACCTATAGAGCTGTGATGTGTTGCTCTCCTCCCCTCTCTCCCCCTATAGAGATATGATGTGCTGCTCTCCTCTCTCCCCATATGAAGCACAGTTATTATTATTATTATTTATTTAGCAGACTTACAGAGACTCTGTGTGTGAACTATGCATCAGCTGCAGAATCACTTGCAATTACATCTCACCCGAAAGACGGAGCACAAGGAGGTTAAGTGACTTGCTCAGGGTCACACAATGAGTCAGTGGCTGAGGTGGGATTTGAACCGGGAACCTCCTGGTTACAAGCCCTTTTCTTTAACCACTGGACCACACAGCCTTCCTATAGTTATAATATGCTATCTTCTTCCTCCCTCTATCACACCCCAGTGTTATAGTTACATTAAGCTCTACCCTCTGTCTCTCCTCCTATCAGTGTGAAATGTGGTTCTAATAAGCAATTCTCTCTCTCTCTCTCTCTCTCTCTCTCTCTCTCCTTCTCAGTGTGAAGTAGTTATACTAAGCTATACTGTCCCCCAGTATCAGATAGTTATAAGAGATACTGGGCTGGGCTGTATTACATTGTTTTAGTCCTGGCTAGGACTACAGCTCCCAGCATGCCTCTGCACCCGCGGCAATGGTGAGGCATGCTGGGAGCTGTAGTTCTTTAACTACAATGCGCTGGGCTGGGCTGTATTACATTGTTTTGCTCAGTCTGTGTTGCTTTGACTGTGAGTTCAGGAGCTGCTCTTCAGTTCTAGCTGCGCTGCCATAGTTATTGTATTGTGAAGCGGTCCAGCCCTGGCTAGGACTACAGCTCCCAGCATGCCTCTGCACCCGCGGCAATGGTGAGGCATGCTGGGAGCTGTAGTTCTTTAGCAAAGCACTGTCTTTATATAAGAGAGAGCCAGCGCCATCTAGTGCACATGTTCATTCCCTGCAATTAAGGCAAGAGCGACACTTCGAGAATTCATCTACCTTTTAAATTGATACAAACACATCATATATATATAAAAAAAAACGAGACAATAACCGATTCACATTTCAGTTATTTATTTATTTATTTATTTCAATTTTAAACGAATCCTATTTCAATAATTACTCACATATTAATGTTACTATGACCCTGAACACATTCTCTTAATTTTTCCTCAAGATCACAGCGAAAACATTTTTTTTTTGGTTACTAAATTATCTAAGATTTTTAATGCAGGTAATAAATAAATATTAATTTTTTAAAAAAGTGGGATCTCTTGCGGCAGTTAAGACGTTTATTAATATGTTTCTTAAATGTGGTTAGAGCTGAGGAGGGACTGGGAGGGAGGGAGGGAGGCTGGCTCTAGTGGTTAGAGCTGAGGAGAGACTGGGAGGGACTGGGAGGGAGGCTGGCTCTAGTGGTTAGAGCTGAGGAGGGACTGGGAGGGAGGGAGGCTGGCTCTAGTGGTTAGAGCTGAGGAGTGACTGGGAGGGAGGTGGCTCTAGTGGTTTGAGCTGAGGAGGGACTGGGAGGGAGGGAGGGAGGCTGGCTCTAGTGGTTAGAGCTGAGGAGGGACTGGGAGGGAGGGAGGGAGGCTGGCTCTAGTGGTTAGAGCTGAGGAGGGACTGGGAGGGAGGGAGGGAGGGAGGGAGGCTGGCTCTAGTGGTTAGAGCTGAGGAGGGACTGGGAGGGAGGGAGGGAGGCTGGCTCTAGTGGTTAGAGCTGAGGAGGGACTGGGAGGGAAGGAGGGAGGCTGGCTCTAGTGGTTAGAGCTGAGGAGGGACTGGGAGGGAGGGAGGGAGGCTGGCTCTAGTGGTTAGAGCTGAGGAGGGACTGGGAGGGAGGGTGGCTCTAGTGGTTAGAGCTGAGGAGGGACTGGGAGGGAGGGAGGGAGGCTGGCTCTAGTGGTTAGAGCTGAGGAGGGACTGGGAGGGAGGCTGGCTCTATTGGTTAGAGCTGAGGAGGGACTGGGAGGGAGGGAGGCTGGCTCTAGTGGTTAGAGCTGAGGAGGGACTGGGAGGGAGGGAGGGAGGCTGGCTCTAGTGGTTAGAGCTGAGGAGGGACTGGGAGGGAGGGAGGGAGGCTGGCTCTAGTGGTTAGAGCTGACGAGGGACTCTCTCTCTCTCTCTCTCAGATGAAGGCACCACAGCCCAAACCATCAGCCAGCTTGACAATTTCCTAGTTTCTTCACATTTTACCACTGACACTCCACAGCTGTACAGAAATGCTCTTTTTAAAACACCAAAATGCTAAAAAAAATAATAAACAATAACTTAATAGACTTAAATCACTAGAATCTCGAAATGACGCATTTTGTAAATTTTCTACACAAAGAGTTTTTGAAGCAGAATGTTGCAAGCTCAGCTCATTAGAATGCCCCACCCCCTTTTCCCCCCCCTGTTTCACTGTCTATTTGCATAGCCCCGCCCAGCCCCATTGTGTGGTGGTGGGGGCGGGGTTTCTATTTGTCTTTCTTGGTCTCAGTCTCCGCCTCCTCCTCCTCCTCCTCGGGGTTCTCTTGCTCAGCTGCTCCCTCTTCTGGTGTTTTCTCGAACTGCGTCTCGGGTCCCTGGTCCTTGTTCTTCGAAAGCTTTTTGTGTTTTTGATAAAGTTCGTTCAAATTGAACTCGCGGATGATGTTTTCCTACCGAAGTAAGTAAAAATTTAAAATTTTTTTTTTAAAAAAACAGTATTGAAGCACATTATAAAATTATTATATTAGAGTTTTATCGCGAGTTCCAGTCTCACGTCACCCCCACTCACCTCTGAGAATTTCCAGGACACAGCACGCCCCTTCTTGTCAATTTGGGGTCTCCTCTGCACCTCCCTGCCCCCCTGGAACAGGATGAGGGAGGGCAGCTGTTTGGTCATGGGGGAAGTGCTGACTTTGTACCTGTAGGGGGAGCAACAGAGGCAGTGCAGAGATGGGAATCAGACTCCTACTGCACAGCAGCGTCACCCAGTCCAGGTTTTACTACCAGCTTGATCAGCCCCAGTGTGTCTAGCTAACAAGCTCATGTGTGTCTTATTATTAAACTTGCTTTACCAGACCTCTCTGTGCTTTACAATGCTTCCCAATGCTTTACCAGACCTCTCTGTGCTTTACAATGCTTCCCTATGCTTTACCACACCTCTCTGTGCTTTACAATGCTTCCCTATGCTTTACCAGACCTCTCTGTGCTTTACAATGCTTCCCTATGCTTTACCAGACCTCTCTGTGCTTTACAATGCTTCCCTATGCTTTACCAGACCTCTCTGTGCTTTACAATGCTTCCCTATGCTTTACCACACCTCTCTGTGCTTTACAATGCTTCCCTATGCTTTACCACACCTCTCTGTGCTTTACAATGCTTCCCTATGCTTTACCAGACCTCTCTGTGCTTTACAATGCTTCCCTATGCTTTACCAGACCTCTCTGTGCTTTACAATGCTTCCCTATGCTTTACCAGACCTCTCTGTGCTTTACAATGCTTCCCTATGCTTTACCACACCTCTCTGTGCTTTACAATGCTCCCCTATGCTTTACCACACCTCTCTGTGCTTTACAATGCTTCCCTATGCTTTACCAGACCTCTCTGTGCTTTACAATGCTTCCCTATGCTTTACCAGACCTCTCTGTGCTTTACAATGCTTCCCTATGCTTTACCAGACCTCTCTGTGCTTTACAATGCTTCCCTATGCTTTACCAGACCTCTCTGTGCTTTACAATGCTTCCCTATGCTTTACCAGACCTCTCTGTGCTTTACAATGCTTCCCTATGCTTTACCAGACCTCTCTGTGCTTTACAATGCTTCCCTATGCTTTACCAGACCTCTCTGTGCTTTACAATGCTTCCTTATGCTTTACCACATTGTTTTCTATACAATTTTTTTTTTAAATATTAAAAATAAATTAAAAATCTTCTTACTTCTTACAGACTTCCCCGTATCTGCCAACATCAACTTTCCCAAACTTCAATCCCTCGCAATTATACCTAAAAAAATAAAAAATAAAAACAGACTCACAACCAAAATACTACAGGCTTTATAAAAGGGAGGGGCCGGTGATCATGTTAATAAAGCTAATAAGAGGTGAGAGAATGGATTTTAAAGATGGTCAGCGCTCCTTTAAAGGGAGGGGCCAGTGATCATGTTAATAAAGCTAATAAGAGGTGAGAGAATGGATTTTAAAGATGGTCAGCGCTCCTTTAAAGGGAGGGGCCGGTGATCATGTTAATAAAGCTAATAAGAGGTGAGAGAATGGATTTTAAAGATGGTCAGCGCTCCTTTAAAGGGAGGGGCCGGTGATCATGTTAATAAAGCTAATAAGAGGTGAGAGAATGGATTTTAAAGATGGTCAGCGCTCCTTTAAAGGGAGGGGCCGGTGATCATGTTAATAAAGCTAATAAGAGGTGAGAGAATGGATTTTAAAGATGGTCAGCGCTCCTTTAAAGGGAGAGGCTGGTGATCATGTTAATAAAGCTAATAAGAGGTGAGAGAATGGATTTTAAAGATGGTCAGCGCTTCTTTAAAGGGAGGGGCTGGTGATCATGTTAATAAAGCTAATAAGAGGTGAGAGAATGGATTTTAAAGATGGTCAGCGCTCCTTTAAAGGGAGGGGGCCAGTGATCATGTTAATAAAGCTAATAAGAGGTGAGAGAATGGATTTTAAAGATGGTCAGCGCTCCTTTAAAGGGAGGGGCCGGTGATCATGTTAATAAAGCTAATAAGAGGTGAGAGAATGGATTTTAAAGATGGTCAGCGCTCCTTTAAAGGGAGGGGCCGGTGATCATGTTAATAAAGCTAATAAGAGGTGAGAGAATGGATTTTAAAGATGGTCAGCGCTCCTTTAAAGGGAGGGGTCAGTGATCATGTTAATAAAGCTAATAAGAGGTGAGAGAATGGATTTTAAAGATGGTCAGCGCTCCTTTAAAGGGAGGGGCCGGTGATCATGTTAATAAAGCTCATAAGAGGTGAGAGAATGGATTTTAAAGATGGTCAGCGCTCCACACACACACACACACACACAGAGCCTCTTACTTGAGGGACAGATCTGCATAGACAGACGCAAAGGACTGACACTCGGGGGACCAGTTAGCGAAGAATTCGACGAGCCAGGAGACGCGCTGGTCCTTCATGATCTCCTCCTGGAGACAAAGAAGAGAGAGGAACAAGAGAGAGAGAGAGGGGAGGAGGAGAGAGAGAGAGAAACGAGAGGGGAGAAGGAGAGAGAACGAGAGGGGAGAGAGAGAGAGCGAGAGAGAGGAACGAGAGCGAGAGAACGAGAGAGAGAACGAGACAGAACGAGAGAGGGAACAAGAGGAACAAGAGACAGAACGAGAGAGAATGAGAAAGTGAACGAGAGCACGAGAGAGAGAACGAGAGAGAAAGAACAAACAAGACACAGATGCCAAGAAGGGATTATATTGTAGCGTCAAACTGAACAGGATTGTGGGGCTCTGTCTGTCTGTCTGTCTGTCTGTCTGTCTGTCTGTCTGCAGCTTTAATGAAACTAAACTCTTTTCAGAATGTAGTAAACTAACACAGACCCCAAGAAGAAGGGATTATATTGTAGCGTCAAACTGAACAGGATTGTGGGGCTCTGTCTGTCTGTCTGTCTGTCTGTCTGCAGTCTGTAAACTACATAATATTACACTTCATACTTACATCTATTGTTTTATCGTTGAAATATTTCACATACTCTGGTCCCATGTATAACGGAGGTTTGCAGGTCATTAAAAACACTGAGAAAAAATAAAAAATAACAACAATTATAAAACCACAAAACTATATCCTGCCAGCCAAGGCTCTGCCCAGCACACAGCGGGCAATGCTGGGTAGCTGCTGTGGTTCTGTGCAGGGTTGTGTATCAGTGTTATACAGTGCGGTCCTGTCAGCATTGCTGTGGTTCTGTGCAGGGTTGTGTATCAGTTTTATACAGTGCGGTCCTGCCAGCATTGCTGTGGTTCTGTGCAGGGTTGTGTATCAGTGTTATACAGTGCGGTCCTGCCAGCATTGCTGTGGTTCTGTGCAGGGTTGTGTCTCAGTGTTATACAGTGCGGTCCTGCCAGCATTGCTGTGGTTCTGTGCAGGGTTGTGTATCAGTGTTATACAGTGCGGTCCTGCCAGCATTGCTGTGGTTCTGTGCAGGGTTGTGTATCAGTGTTATACAGTGCGGTCCTGCCAGCATTGCTGTAGTTCTGTGCAGGGTTGTGTATCAGTGTTATACAGGGCGGTCCTGTCAGCATTGCTGTGGTTCTGTGCAGGGTTGTGTATCAGTGTTATACAGTGCGGTCCTGCCAGCATTGCTGTGGTTCTGTGCAGGGTTGTGTATCAGTGTTATACAGTGCGGTCCTGCCAGCATTGCTGTGGTTCTGTGCAGGGTTGTGTATCAGTGTTATACAGTGCGGTCCTGCCAGCATTGCTGTGGTTCTGTGCAGGGTTGTGTATCAGTGTTATACAGGGCGGTCCTGCCAGCATTGCTGTGGTTCTGTGCAGGGTTGTGTATCAGTGTTATACAGTGCGGTCCTGCCAGCATTGCTGTGGTTCTGTGCAGGGTTGTGTATCAGTGTTATACAGTGCGGTCCTGTCAGCATTGCTGTGGTTCTGTGCAGGGTTGTGTATCAGTGTTATACAGTGCGGTCCTGCCAGCATTGCTGTGGTTCTGTGCAGGGTTGTGTATCAGTGTTATACAGGGCGGTCCTGCCAGCATTGCTGTGGTTCTGTGCAGGGTTGTGTATCAGTGTTATACAGTGCGGTCCTGTCGGCATTGCTGTGGTTCTGTGCAGGGTTGTGTATCAGTGTTATACAGGGCGGTCCTGCCGGCATTGCTGTGGTTCTGTGCAGGGTTGTGTATCAGTGTTATACAGGGCGGTCCTGCCAGCATTGCTGTGGTTCTGTGCAGGGTTGTGTATCAGTGTTATACAGTGCGGTCCTGCCAGCATTGCTGTGGTTCTGTGTAGGGTTGTGTATCAGTGTTATACAGTGCGGTCCTGCCAGCATTGCTGTGGTTCTGTGCAGGGTTGTGTATCAGTGTTATACAGTGCGGTCCTGCCAGCATTGCTGTGGTTCTGTGCAGGGTTGTGTATCAGTGTTATACAGTGCGGTCCTGCCAGCATTGCTGTGGTTCTGCGCAGGGTTGTGTATCAGTGTTATACAGTGCGGTCCTGCCAGCATTGCTGTGGTTCTGCGCAGGGTTGTGTATCAGTGTTATACAGTGCGGTCCTGCCAGCATTGCTGTGGTTCTGTGCAGGGTTGTGTATCAGTGTTATACAGTGCGGTCCTGCCAGCATTGCTGTGGTTCTGCGCAGGGTTGTAGATTTGAATTGGGGTCACTCACAGTGGGAGGGTCAGTGTGAATTGGGGTCACTCACCGATGCACAGAGTCAGGTACAGGAGCCCCATTCGGACGTCCAGTCTGAAGAACAGAATCATGCTGGCCACTTTACTGAACAGGAAGATATTCCCAAGATGCTGCTCCAGTGTGACTGGAAGAGACACACAGCACAGGGTTAAACACACACACACACACAGCACAGGGTTAAACACACACACACACACACACACACACACACAGCACAGGGTTAAACACACACACACACACACACACACACACACACAGTATAGGGTTAAACACACACACACACACAGAGTATAGGGTTAAACACACACACACACACAGCACAGGGTTAAACACACACACACACACACACACAGAGTATAGGGTTAAACACACACACACACACACAGTATAGGGTTAAACACACACACACACACACACACACACAGCACAGGGTTAAACACACACACACACACACACACAGAGAGAGAGAGGAAAGAGAGAGAGAGATGGGGGAGAGGGGAAAGAGAGAGAGAGAGAGAGTAGAGAGAGGGGGAGAGAGGCGGACACAGAGAGGGAGAGAGAGAGAAAAAGAGACAGAGAGAGGGGGGAGAGAGAGACAGACAAAGAGGGAGAGAGAGAAAAAGAGAGTGAGGAGAGAGAGGGGGGGAGAGAGAGGAGAGAAAGTGTGCGACTCAGATTCACTTCTTCAGAGAAACGCAAGCAGACTGGTAAGCGTGTTGACAGGAGCCCTCATCCCAGGAGGAGCCTCTCCCGTCTCCACCACACACACACAAGCAAGAGCCCGCTCTGAACCCGGTGTCATCAAACACCCCTGAATAAACACTACAAAACAAAACACGCCTGCAGAGAGGAAAACCCGGCTGATCCGGCCTAGACCAGAACTGAGGGGGGGAGGGAGACACACACACAAAAAACCCAAAAAACTGCTGCATAGGATATTTTCTGTGTTTTGAATTTTGATCGGGGTTCGGACCGGGTCTCACAGCGAGGTGGAGGGAACGCGGGTTTTACAGACCGCTGTGGGGCCAGACCTTTTATTTTCTATTTTCTATAATATCATTATTTTATTAGATTATTATTTCATTAGATTGTTTTATATTCTACGTACTGGCGCGCCGGTTTTTCATCATGACGATGGCGCTGAGAAACATCAGAATCTCCACTTCTCTCTGAAAGAAAGAGAGAAAGAAAGAAAGAAAGAAAGAAAGATGATTTTTCAACAAACACAGAAATCAAACAGACGTGCGAAAAAAGATTTCCTGGTCCCCGGGTTCAAATCCCGGCTCAGCCACTGACTCACTGTGTACAAGCTCAGGTGTGTCTTATTATTAAACTCCCAGTGAAACCAGGACTGGATCACACTGCTGTGCAGCGGGAGTCTGATTCCCAGTCCTGCATTGTAACTGCAGTTTAATATCACTAGACTGGACTGGAATTACATTGTAACTGCAGTTTAATATCACTAGACTGGACTGGAATTACATTGTAACTGCAGTTTAATATCACTAGACTGGACTGGAATCACATTGTAACTGCAGTTTAATATCACTAGACTGGACTGGAATTACATTGTAACTGCAGTTTAATATCACTAGACTGGACTGGAATTACATTGTAACTGCAGTTTAATATCACTAGACTGGACTGGAATTACATTGTAACTGCAGTTTAATATCACTAGACTGGACTGGAATTACATTGTAACTGCAGTTTAATATCACTAGACTGGACTGGAATTACATTGTAACTGCAGTTTAATATCACTAGACTGGACTGGAATTACATTGTAACTGCAGTTTAATATCACTAGACTGGACTGGAATTACATTGTAACTGCAGTTTAATATCACTAGACTGGACTGGAATTACATTGTAACTGCAGTTTAATATCACTAGACTGGACTGGAATTACATTGTAACTGCAGTTTAATATCACTAGACTGGACTGGACTGGAATTACATTGTAACTGCAGTTTAATATCACTAGACTGGACTGGAATTACATTGTAACTGCAGTTTAATATCACTAGACTGGACTGGAATTACATTGTAACTGCAGTTTAATATCACTAGACTGGACTGGAATTACATTGTAACTGCAGTTTAATATCACTAGACTGGACTGGAATTACATTGTAACTGCAGTTTAATATCACTAGACTGGACTGGAATTACATTGTAACTGCAGTTTAATATCACTAGACTGGACTGGAATTACATTGTAACTGCAGTTTAATATCACTAGACTGGACTGGAATTACATTGTAACTGCAGTTTAATATCACTAGACTAGACTGGACTGGAATTACATTGTAACTGCAGTTTAATATCACTAGACTGGACTGGAATTACATTGTAACTGCAGTTTAATATCACTAGACTGGACTGGACTGGAATTACATTGTAACTGCAGTTTAATATCACTAGACTGGACTGGACTGGAATTACATTGTAACTGCAGTTTAATATCACTAGACTGGACTGGAATTACATTGTAACTGCAGTTTAATATCACTAGACTGGACTGGAATTACATTGTAACTGCAGTTTAATATCACTAGACTGGACTGGAATTACATTGTAACTGCAGTTTAATATCACTAGACTGGACTGGACTGGAATTACATTGTAACTGCAGTTTTATATCACTAGACTGGACTGGAATTACATTGTAACTGCAGTTTAATATCACTAGACTAGACTGGAATTACATTGTAACTGCAGTTTAATATCACTAGACTGGACTGGAATTACATTGTAACTGCAGTTTAATATCACTAGACTGGACTGGAATTACATTGTAACTGCAGTTTAATATCACTAGACTGGACTGGAATTACATTGTAACTGCAGTTTAATATCACTAGACTGGACTGGACTGGAATTACATTGTAACTGCAGTTTAATATCACTAGACTGGAATTACATTGTAACTGCAGTTTAATATCACTAGACTAGACTGGACTGGAATTACATTGTAACTGCAGTTTAATATCACTAGACTGGACTGGAATTACATTGTAACTGCAGTTTAATATCACTAGACTGGACTGGAATTACATTGTAACTGCAGTTTAATATCACTAGACTGGACTGGAATTACATTGTAACTGCAGTTTAATATCACTAGACTGGACTGGAATTACATTGTAACTGCAGTTTAATATCACTAGACTGGACTGGAATTACATTGTAACTGCAGTTTAATATCACTAGACTGGACTGGAATTACATTGTAACTGCAGTTTAATAAAAACACATAAACTCGCACATGCGCAGTATCTTTTTTTAAAAGATAGATTAATTAATTTCATAAAACAGCGGGGATTTCCACACGCTAGCTCCAGCAGTTACTGTGTTATTTCATATCGTGGCTGGCTTCGTGCAAAGACCCCACAAGCAGACTCTTCACTCCGGACTCACCCAGTCGAAGTCGCACGAGTTCCCGTCCTCCCGTTGCGACGGCAGGTTCTCGCAGATACCGGGGCATTTTCGCACTAGCAAGAACACCAGCGCCATGAAAGTCGACGCCAGATAGTAAGGTTTGAGCAGCCATTTGTAAACCTGGGGTAAATGGTACACAAAAGCAAGCAATGCCGTCAACAACGCCATGATGTGACTCGCCTCTAGTGTAGAGAATATCTGTCGGCCGACACAAAAGGAATGAATTACAGCGGTCAGACTGCGGACAGATGAGACCGCCCCCCGCCCCGCCCCCCTGCAGCCAACCCGGCCTTCTGATTGGACCGCTGCTAGGGGGAGGGAGGGGTTTCTGGGGACCTCGGGGAGGCCCCGCCCAACCCGGCCTTCTGATTGGACCGCTGCTAGGGGGAGGGAGGGGTTTCTGGGGACCTCGGGGAGGCCCCGCCCAACCCGGCCTTCTGATTGGACCGCTGCTAGGGGGAGGGAGGGGTTTCTGGGGACCTCGGGGAGGCCCCGCCCAACCCGGCCTTCTGATTGGACCGCTGTAGGGGGAGGGAGGGGTTTCTGGGGACCGCGGGGAGGCCCCGCCCACCGCTGTGTTTGTTTTGGGAAGGTGAGTTAGATTTTTTTTTTTATTTTTTTTTTTTTAAATAAACTTTATTGGTAACACGAGGAGTTTTTCCAGCCGCACTAAATCATGCAACCCCGGTTTATATCGCCGCTGACCCCAGCGAGGGCGAAGGGCATTTCAAACGATTAAAAGCGAAACTATCACATTTTTTTTTTTGCTAAACAAAATTCAGGTAGCCTACAGTTAGATATATATTTGAAAAAACGTGTAAACGCAGAAAGAAAAAGGTCGTGTAGGTACACACACATAATGCGAATAATTGATTTATTTTATAATAGTCAGGACTTTTCGGCTTACAAATCCTTCTCCCTCACTCTCAAATTCGAATTCAGAGTGCTTTATTGACATGACCAACACTTTCCAAAGCAACGAAGACAAATTTTAATCTTTTACAATGAAACAATTAATATTTAAAACAACGTTTACAAGTAAATACTTTATATATATTTATCCAGGGCGACTTACAATTGTTACAAGATATCACATTATTTTTACATACAGTTACCAATTTATACAGTTGGGTTTTTACTGGAGCAATCTAGGTAAAGTACCTTGCTCAAGGGTACAGCAGCAGTGTCCCCCACCTGGGATTGAACCCACGACCCTCCGGTCAAGGGTTCAGAGCCCTAACCACTACTCCCTGACACTACAGACTGAGTGAATATGTTTTGAATCAAATCAGGGTGTACCACTTTTTGAATAACTACAGAAAGTCCATATCTGTGCTTTATTATACTTTGTTGTGGGAAACTTTTATAAGAGTTATTACCGTGGTTTGGTTTTTATTATTATTATTTATTTCTTAGCAGACGCACTTATCCAGGGCGACTTACAATTGTTACAAGATATCACATTATTTTTACATACAGTTACCCATTTATACAGTTGGGTTTTTACTGGAGCAATCTAGGTAAAGTACCTTGCTCAAGGGTACAGCAGCAGCGTCCCCCACCTGGGATTGAACCCACGTCCCTCCGGTCAAGAGTCCAGAGCCCTGACCGCTACTCCACACTGCTGCCCTTGCAGACACACAAACCACAACAATAATAATAATTAGGTATTTTATGTTATTTTGTGAGGCGCCTCGGTGTCCTCTGTCCCTCTGCATACATGACCATGGGTTACTGTTGATGAGGAGGGAGGGAGGGAGGGAGTTATATCGTTCAAAGGGAAGGGAACAATGTTTTTTTGTGTTTGTTAGGTTCTGTAATTGTATTTCCGTTTTATTATTTCTGTTTTGTATTATAAAAGCTTTGGCAATACCTGAGCGCTCTCGTCATGCCAATAAAGCATTTTTGAATTTTGAATTGAATTGCTCTCCTAGGAGGATGGGGTTTTTTCTGGGTGGGTCTGGCGGCAGGGGTGGTAATGCTGTGCAGAGATGTGTTAGAAAGCCTCCCGTGTTTTAATATATTTTGTTCACTGCATTAAAAAATGCGTATTTCTGTCTCGACCGGATTTTCTCTATTTCTCTATATAAATATAAATATATATATTCTCCGAACCGACAGGGGGCGCTGTTTGAACGACCCGACGTTACTCTGCGCATGCGTGGCAGCGCAGCGTCATCACAACACACGCAATGGCGGCTGCGTCGTTCTCCTGTGGCGGACAACAGAGGAGTGTAATTTCGACAGCTTAATTTATAACGTTATTTTGAAAAAACAAAAATATGATTGATAATTTTTCGGCTCTGTTCGGGCAAAGCGAGCCGTCTGGGCCGCCCGGGTCCTCGGCTCTGGGGTTCGGTTCGGCCAAACCTCCCACCCAGGCCCCGAATCAGGTGCCGTTGTTGTCGGTTCCGATGCAGCAGCACGCCGGGGAAGAAGGACTACGAAAAGCCGCGGCGATGAACCAGCCTTTCTACCTGCTGAGAGAAATGCCAGGTAACTTTTAAAAGAGCCGAAGAAGGGCTTTTACCCGAAACGTCATGAAAGTTAAATGATTTTTTTTAGTAGTTTAAAAAAAAAAAAAAAAAAAACTTTTGTGTGAATTTTCTAAAAACGTTTTTATATATGTTTGTGTATATATATATATATATATATATATATATATATATAAAGAATACAATAATGTAGGTATACAAAATTGTGACTTAATTGATTTCAAAACAATCAATTGTGTTATTCATTTTTGTAATCGATGATTCACATTGTGTGTGTGTGTGTGTGTGTGTGGTACTGACATGAACTGATTTATTTGTTGTTGTTTTTTGGGGGGGGGGGATGTTTTGATTTTTTTGGTCGCGTGAGTTATTTTGAGCCGATCTCTGTTTCTTAATTCAACTCTTGGAAAAACGTTAATTGTGAAAATGATCGCTTGAGTCTTTTTCTCCCATAACTTGATTGATATGATGATTCTGCTTCATTGATAACGTTGTTAATAATAATAATAATAATAATAATAATAATAATGCAGCGGAGGCTGTGTGGTCCAGTGGTTAAAGAAAAGGGCTTGTAACCAGGAGGTCCCCGGTTCAAATCCCACCTCAGCCACTGACTCATTGTGTGACCCTGAGCAAGTCACTTAACCTCCTTGTGCTCCGTCTTTCGGGTGAGACGTAGTTGTAAGTGACTCTGCAGCTGATGCATAGTTCACACACCCTAGTCTCTGTAAGTCGCCTTGGATAAAGGCGTCTGATAAATAAACTAATATTAATAATCTTAACGACTCGTTGGGGGGGAAGTGTGTGGAGTAGTGGTTAGGGCTCTGGACTCTTGACCGGAGGGTCGTGGGTTCAATCCCAGGTGGGGGACACTGCTGCTGTACCCTTGAGCAAGGTACTTTACCTAGATTGCTCCAGTAAAAACCCAACTGTATAAATGGGGAATTGTATGTAAAAATAATGTGATATCTTGTAACAATTGTAAGTCGCCCTGGATAAGGGCGTCTGCTAAGAAATAAATAATAATAATAACAATAAGGAGACCAGGGCTCTTATTCAAAGTGACAATATCTCTGCTGTTGCATACTGGAATAGCATTTTTGTAGGTGTTAAATGGGAAGACTCCTGGACACTTTGTAATAAATACTTATTGACCAACAGAGTTAAGGAGATCATATAGGATTATCCATAAATGTTACCCAGTTAAATACAACCTAAAACAAATCAAACCTGACATTGACTGCACTTCTGCAATATTTATTATCATTATTATTTATTTCTTAGCAGACGCCCTTATCCAGGGTGACTTACAATTGTTACAAGATATCACATTATTTTTACATACAATTCCCCATTTATACAGTTGGGTTTTTACTGGAGCAATCTAGGTAAAGTACCTTGCTCAAGGGTACAGCAGCAGTGTCCCCCACCTGGGATTGAACCCACGACCCTCCGGTCAAGAGTCCAGAGCCCTGACCACTGCTCCACACTGCTGCGTAACAGGGTGTTGCTTGCCTAATGGCATCTAGTGTGGAGTAGCGGTCAGGGCTCTGGACTCTTGACCGGAGGGTCGTGGGTTCAATCCCAGATGGGGGACACTGCTGCTGTACCCTTGAGCAAGGTACTTTACCTAGATTGCTCCAGTAAAAACCCAACTGTATAAATGGGGAATTGTATGTAAAAAATAATGTGATATCTTGTAACAATTGTAAGTCGCCCTGGATAAGGGCGTCTGCTAAGAAATTAATAATAATAATAAAAACCTGCTTTTGCCAAATAAGAGTTTCCTCTCATAATTCCAACAGAACTAAAATCATTTGAACTTCACTTGCTGTTTTGCTGTTCGGTTTGAATTTAAAATAAGAGCTGCGTTTTTTAAAATTGTTATTATTTTTTTTAGGTTTAACGTTCTCAATGAAACAGAAAAGCCGTCTCATTAAAGTTACCGGAAGAGAAAAAAAACATGATAAAAAATAAATAAAAACAAGTGATCTTGTTTCACAATCAATGCTTTTTTTCCCCCCCAAGAGTTTAATTAAGAAACAGAGTCTGCGTGATCACAAATAAACACAGAAAACCAAAGACCCCATTATTATTATTATTATTATTATTATTATTATTATTATTATTATTATTATTATTATTGTTGTTGGATAATAGATGCTTGCTTTCTTGCAGCGGGTAACGAGCTCACAGGAAACACAAACTTGATCACTCATTACAACCTGGAGCACGCTTACAATAAGTTCTGTGGGAAGAAAGTGAAGGAAAAACTAAGCAACTTCCTGCCGGAATTGCCAGGTGAGGGCGTGTCTGTGTGTGGAGGCTGGGTGGTCCTTCCGATGAGACGTCAAACAAACGAGCTCCTATTGGAAGTGACTCTGCAGCAGCCACTGACTCCCTGTGTGTGTGTGTGACCCTGAGCAAGTCACTGAACCTCCTTGTGCTCCGTCCTTCAGGATGAGACGTCAAACAAACGAGCTCCTATTGGAAGTGACTCTGCAGCAGCAGCAGCAGTTGTTGATGATGCAGAGTTCACCCCCCTAGTCTCTGGAAGTCGCTTTCGATAAAAGCGTCTGCTGAATGACTCATTAATAGTAATACCTTTATGTTTGCTGTCATTCTAATCAAACACTGTTTTTATGTAATGCTTCTCTCCTTGTCTCTCTCTCTCCCCTCTGTCTGTCTCTCCTCTCCCCTCTCTCTCCATTTCTCTGTCTCTCTCCCCTCTCCTCTCTCTCTCCTCTTCTCTGTCTCTCTCCCCTCTCCTCCCTTCTCTCTCCCCCCTCCCTCTCTCCTCTCCCTCTCTAACCCTCCCTTTCTCTCGCCCTCTCTCTCTCTCTCTCTCTCTCCCCTCCCTCCCTCTCTCTCTCTCTCTGCAGGTATGATTGACATGCCTGGCACTCAGGACACCAGCTCTCTGCGCTCCTTGATTGAAAAGCCTCCCATCTGTGGAAACACCTTCAACTCCCTGACCGGCACCCTGCTGACCGGCTTCAGACTCCACGCTGGACCAGTGAGTCTCGCAATGAATCTTACACCCCATCCCATCCCATGCCACCCCCCCCCCCCCCCATCCCACCCCCCCATCCCATCCCATCCCATCCCATCCCATCCCTCTCATCCCCCATCCCACCATTGAGATGGTCAGTTAGTTCATTAACGTTAGCTTATTATTATTATTATTATTATTAGTTTAGATTATTAACACACTCCTGCATATTGCTGTCTGTTCACGTCGCATGTTTTGTGTTTTTTGATTCGTATCGTCTGGTCAGCTCTGTCTTGGAGAACGCTTCGGCTGAGAGAAGGCTTCGCTTCATTCCCGAGGGCTCTTCTCTTAGCCAGAGACTTTTATGTATTGCAGTTTTCTATCTCTCTGTTGTACAGTGTACAGTGTAGTGTAACATTGCATTGTCTCCCTCTCCCTCCCTCTCCTTCCCCCTCTCCCTCCCTCTCCCTCCCCCTCTCCCTCCCTCCCCCTCTCCCTCTCCCTCCCCCTCTCCCCCTTCTCCCTCCCCCTCTCCCCCTTCTCCCTCTCCCTCCCTCTCACTCTCTCTCCCCCCCCTCTCTCTCTCTCTCCCCCTCTCTCTCTCTCCCCCTCCCTCTCTCTCTCCCTCTCTCTCTCTCTCTCTCTCTCTCTCACTCTCTCTCTCTCTCTCTCACTAGCTCCCGGAGCAGTATCGCTTGATGCACATCCAGCCCCCGAAGAAGAAAAACAAACACAAGCACAAGCACAGCCGCCCCCAGGACCCCGTGCCCCCCGGTAACCAGACCCGCCCCCCAGCAACCAACCCCCCCACACCCCCCCCCCAGCCCCCCCAGCCAGCCAGGAGCCGAAATGTCTTTATAATATACAGCACTAGACCCTGATATTGATGCGATCCAGCCCTCTGAAATGTCTTTATAATATACAGCACTAGACCCTGATATTGATGCGATCCAGCCCTCTGAAATGTCTTTATAATATACAGCGCTAGACCCTGATATTGATGCGATCCAGCCCTCTGAAATGTCTTTATAATATACAGCACTAGACCCTGATATTGATGCGATCCAGCCCTCTGAAATGTCTTTATAATATACAGCACTAGACCCTGATATTGATGTGATCCAGCTCTCTGAAATGTCTTTATAATATATAGCACTAGACCCTGATATTGATGCGATCCAGCCCTCTGAAATGTCTTTATAATATATAGCACTAGACCCTGATATTGATGCGATCCAGCCCTCTGAAATGTCTTTATAATATATAGCGCTAGACCCTGATATTGATGCGATCCAGCCCTCTGAAATGTCTTTATAATATACAGCACTAGACCCTGATATTGATGCGATCCAGCCCTCTGAAATGTCTTTATAATATACAGCGCTAGACCCTGATATTGATGCGATCCAGCCCTCTGAAATGTCTTTATAATATACAGCGCTAGACCCTGATATTGATGCGATCCAGCCCTCTGAAATGTCTTTATAATATACAGCGCTAGACCCTGATATTGATGCGATCCAGCCCTCTGAAATGTCTTTATAATATACAGCGCTAGACCCTGATATTGATGAGATCCAGCCCTCTGAAATGTCTTTATAATATACAGCACTAGACCCTGATATTGATGCGATCCAGCCCTCTGAAATGTCTTTATAATATACAGCACTAGACCCTGATATTGATCCGATCCAGCCCTGTGAAATGTCTTTATAATATACAGCACTAGACCCTGATATTGATGCGATCCAGCCCTCTGAAATGTCTTTATAATATACAGCACTAGACCCTGATATTGATGCGATCCAGCCCTCTGAAATGTCTTTATAATATACAGCACTAGACCCTGATATTGATGAGATCCAGCCCTCTGAAATGTCTTTATAATATACAGCGCTAGACCCTGATATTGATGCGATCCAGCCCTCTGAAATGTCTTTATAATATACAGCACTAGACCCTGATATTGATGCGATCCAGCCCTCTGAAATGTCTTTATAATATACAGCGCTAGACCCTGATATTGATGCGATCCAGCCCTCTGAAATGTCTTTATAATATACAGCACTAGACCCTGATATTGATGCGATCCAGTCCTCTGAAATGTCTTTATAATATACAGCACTAGACCCTGATATCGATGCGATCCAGCCCTCTGAAATGTCTTTATAATATATAGCACTAGACCCTGATATTGATGCGATCCAGCCCTCTGAAATGTCTTTATAATATACAGCACTAGACCCTGATATTGATGCGATCCAGCCCTCTGAAATGTCTTTATAATATACAGCGCTAGACCCTGATATTGATGCGATCCAGCCCTCTGAAATGTCTTTATAATATACAGCGCTAGACCCTGATATTGATCCGATCCAGCCCTCTCAAATGTCTTTGTCTTTCTTCAGAAACCCCTTCTGATTCCGACCACAAAAAGAAAAAGAAGAAAAAGGACGACGATCCCGACAGGAAAAAGAAAAAAAAAGAAAAAAAGAAAAAAAAGGTGAGAGGAAGAGAAAAAAAATAAAATAAAATAATAATAATAATTTAGCAATGCTGGCAGGACCGCACTGTATAACACTGATACACAACCCTGCACAGAACCACAGCAATGCTGGCAGGACCGCACTGTATAACACTGATACACAACCCTGCACAGAACCACAGCAATGCTGGCAGGACCGCACTGTATAACACTGATACACAACCCTGCACAGAACCACAGCAATGCTGGCAGGACCGCACTGTATAACACTGATACACAACCCTGCACAGAACCACAGCAATGCTGGCAGGACCGCACTGTATAACACTGATACACAACCCTGCACAGAACCACAGCAATGCTGGCAGGACCGCACTGTATAACACTGATACACAACCCTGCACAGAACCACAGCAATGCTGGCAGGACCGCACTGTATAACACTGATACACAACCCTGCGCAGAACCACAGCAATGCTGGCAGGACCGCACTGTATAACACTGATACACAACCCTGCACAGAACCACAGCAATGCTGGCAGGACCGCACTGTATAACACTGATACACAACCCTGCACAGAACCACAGCAATGCTGGCAGGACCGCACTGTATAACAGTGATACACAACCCTGCACAGAACCACAGCAATGCTGGCAGGACCGCACTGTATAACACTGATACACAACCCTGCACAGAACCACAGCAATGCTGGCAGGACCGCACTGTATAACACTGATACACAACCCTGCGCAGAACCACAGCAATGCTGGCAGGACCGCACTGTATAACACTGATACACAACCCTGCACAGAACCACAGCAATGCTGGCAGGACCGCACTGTATAACACTGATACACAACCCTCCACAGGAGAGTATGTGATTCGTTATTTTATTTAATTTGTTTTTTACTCTCACAGAATCGTCACAGCCCCGATCATCTAGGCATGACCAGCTCTCAGCCCAACAGCAGCAGCAGCAGTTTGAGATGAAGTCTGAAACCGTTTTGATTTCATCACAAAAGGACGCCCGACTTCAATCCCCCTCAATGACCATCTTTAAAATCCATTCTCTCACCTCTTATTAGCTTTATTAACATGATCATTGGCCCCTCCCTTTAAAGGAGCGCTGACCATCTTTAAAATCCATTCTCTCACCTCTTATTAGCTTTATTAACATGATCACCGGCCCCTCCCTTTAAAGGAGCGCTGACCATCTTTAAAATCCATTCTCTCACCTCTTATTAGCTTTATTAACATGATCACCGGCCCCTTCCTTTTTTATCAAGCCTATTGGGGGTGGGTGGGGGGGGGGGGGTCATCTCTTTTTCGTTCCTCCCCGAGCTCTCGATTTCTTAACTGGTCTAATTATTTGATCAACTGGACAAATTAAACCCTTCTCTCTTTCCAGGCCTCAAAGTGTTTTCACAGGTCTTGAATCAAGTGGCAGTTTTGTTTCAAGAGACTTTGAAAAACCAAAAAATACTAATTTTGCTTTTTATAATTTGTCCTCGGCTCCTTAAAAAGTTGCAGGGTTCGAGTTGCTGATAAAACGTTCACGGCCGACTCAGTCGGCAACCGTTTCGGAGCTGAAAACTATAAAAAAAACCGTCTAATTTTTAAAAGCAGATGATCAGTTCAATTCGGGGTCTGGTTCAGTAAATCGAGAGCTCAGTTAGAATAAAAAACAGCACACACACACACAGGGGGGGTCGGGGAAGCACCGCGCTGCATCCTGGTCGCTCCCGTCGGAGTGAGCTTGACCTACAGCGCAGCAGGAAGTGATGCGGTTCCGGGAACGTTTCCTCTTCTCTAGGTTTTGTCTTTTGAATCGGGTCGTTCTTACTTCATCAGAAAGGAGGACTTCAGTCTGACCTCGGACTTCTTACTGCGTGAAACACGACCAGCAGACCAGCGAGGGAACGGCCGCTTCGGAGAGCTAGCGGGGTTGAATTTTAAAATAAAGTGTTTCAATAAACAAACCTGCTTTCAAAGTGAGTGACTGTTTCTGTGGTTAATAATAATTAATAATAATTATTATTATTTATTTCTTAGCAGACGCCCTTATCCAGGGCGACTTACAATCGTAAGCAAATACATTTTAAGTGTTACAATACAATTATTAATACAATTAAGAGCAAGATAAATACAATGACTTTGGTTCTAGCAAGTACAAGAATATGACAAAATACGATTCAATAACGGAGCAGATAAGTGATGGTGAATAATAATAAGTGGTAAGGAAGGTGGTTTGTATTTTGCAAGCAGTATTAGTTTGAATTTTTCTTTTTCATTTTTCTGTTTGTGGTGTTTTCTTTATATATATATATATATATGGAAAAATATATATCTAAAGAAACTTATTGTATTACTTGTATTGTAACACTTCAAATGTATTTGCTTACGATTGTAATTCACCCTGGATAAGGGCGTCTGCTAAGAAATAAATAATAATAATAATAATAATAACACATTTATTTTCTAAAAAAAATAAGGTGTATAAATGATGGACATTGACAAAATGTTTTTCTTTTTAAATCGCTCGATCCTTCATCCCTGACCATGACCCATGGCAGCAGTGTGGAGTAGTGGTCAGGGCTCTGGACTCTTGACCGGAGGGTCGTGGGTTCAATCCCAGGTGGGGGACACTGCTGCTGTACCCTTGAGCAAGGCACTTTACCTAGATTGCTCCAGTAAAAACCCAACTGTATAAATGGGGAATTGTATGTAAAAAATAATGTGATATCTTGTAACAATTGTAAGTCGCCCTGGATAAGAGCGTCTGCTAAGAAATAAATAATAATAATTAATAATAATAATAATAATAATAATGACCCGCTTGAGTGACTGAAGCACTTAATCACCTAATTAGTGAGACAGTTGATTGGACCCTGGATAGGGAGCGATTTCAGCTGTTGAATTGCAAGCTTGAGTAAAAGCAATAGAGAGAAATCACAGATAAACCCTCGACGCGCCGCGTCTGTCGAGAGAGCGTCTCCTTCGTGGGATCGGCGTGCTGGAGGCTGGACGAGGGCAGCGTGCCGCGGCTCGCCGTCTTGGGGGCTCACAGCCAGCGATTTCAAACCTGGAGAGACGGTATAACCAGACACGCTCTGTCAAGGACAGCGTCACCAACTGGGAGACCAAGAGTCACAACACCTGCCCCAGATCCACAGATCATTCTGCAGCATCTTCGTGTCTCAATTGTTAATCAGTACAATAAAACATCACCGCACCTGCTCTGAAGCAGAGTCTGTCGTTTTCCGATCATGTCTAGTGAATTTTATCCAGATATAAGTGATAAGTTTCTTTTGATGCTCAAATAGAAGTGATACGTTTCTTTTGATGCTCCGTATATAAATAATTGAATCAAATTGTTTTTTTTGTTTGTTTTTTTTTCTCCGTGTAATTTTAAATACAGAATCATTTCCTGTGATGAAATCTGGAGGGCTGGGGTGGCACAGACTGACAGTCAGTGGACTAATACAGAATCTTTTAAAAGTTGTCGTTTTCAGGTTTTTTGTGTATATATATATATATATATATATATATATATATATATACATATATATACATATATATATATATATATATATATATATATATATATTGTTGGAAAGAAAAATACAAATATTTGAATTAAATTGTAAGTAGTTTATTTTCTGATCTGTGTAACGTTATTTCAGAGGCTGGCTGGTCCAGTGGTTTAAGAAAGGGGCTCGATACCAGAAGCTTCAAATCCCAGCTCAGCCACCAACTCCCTGTGTGAGCAAGTCACTGAACCTCCTTGTGCTCCGTCCTTCGGATGAGACGTCAAACAAACGAGCTCCTATTGGAAGTGACTCTGCAGCAGCCACTGACTCCCTGTGTGTGTGTGTGACCCTGAGCAAGTCACTGAACCTCCTTGTGCTCCATCCTTCAGGATGAGACGTCAAACAAACGAGCTCCTATTGGAAGTGACTCTGCAGCAGCCACTGACTCCCTGTGTGTGTGTGTGTGACCCTGAGCAAGTCACTGAACCTCCTTGTGCTCCGTCCTTCGGATGAGACGTCAAACAAACGAGCTCCTATTGGAAGTGACTCTGCAGCAGCCACTGACTCCCTGTGTGTGTGTGTGACCCTGAGCAAGTCACTGAACCTCCTTGTGCTCCGTCCTTCGGATGAGATGTCAAACAAACAAGCTCCTATAGGAAGTGACTCTGCAGCAGCCACTGACTCCCTGTGTGTGTGTGACCCTGAGCAAGTCACTGAACCTCCTTGTGCTCCGTCCTTCAGGATGAGACGTCAAACAAACAAGCTCCTATTGGAAGTGACTGCAGCAGCCACTGACTCCCTGTGTGTGTGTGACCCTGAGCAAGTCACTGAACCTCCTTGTGCTCCGTCCTTCAGGATGAGACGTCAAACAAACGAGCTCCTATTGGAAGTGACTCTGCAGCAGCCACTGACTCCCTGTGTGTGTGTGTGTGACCCTGAGCAAGTCACTGAACCTCCTTGTGCTCCGTCCTTCGGATGAGATGTCAAACAAACGAGCTCCTATTGGAAGTGACTCTGCAGCAGCCACTGACTCCCTGTGTGTGTGTGACCCTGAGCAAGTCACTGAACCTCCTTGTGCTCCGTCCTTCGGATGAGACGTCAAACAAACGAGCTCCTATTGGAAGTGACTCTGCAGCAGCCACTGACTCCCTGTGTGTGTGTGTGACCCTGAGCAAGTCACTGAACCTCCTTGTGCTCCTTCCTTCGGATGAGATGTCAAACAAACAAGCTCCTATAGGAAGTGACTCTGCAGCAGCCACTGACTCCCTGTGTGTGTGTGTGTGTGTGACCCTGAGCAAGTCACTGAACCTCCTTGTGCTCCGTCCTTCAGGATGAGATGTCAAACAAACGAGCTCCTATTGGAAGTGACTCTGCAGCAGCCACTGACTCCCTGTGTGTGTGTGACCCTGAGCAAGTCACTGAACCTCCTTGTGCTCCGTCCTTCAGGATGAGACGTCAAACAAACGAGCTCCTATTGGAAGTGACTCTGCAGCAGCCACTGATTCCCTGTGTGTGTTTGAGACCCTGAGCAAGTCACTGAACCTCCTTGTGCTCCGTCCTTCAGGATGAGACGTCAAACAAACGAGCTCCTATTGGAAGTGACTCTGCAGCAGCCACTGACTCCCTGTGTGTGTGTGTGACCCTGAGCAAGTCACTGAACCTCCTTGTGCTCCGTCCTTCAGGATGAGATGTCAAACAAACGAGCTCCTATTGGAAGTGACTCTGCAGCAGCCACTGACTCCCTGTGTGTGTGTGACCCTGAGCAAGTCACTGAACCTCCTTGTGCTCCGTCCTTCAGGATGAGACGTCAAACAAACGAGCTCCTATTGGAAGTGACTCTGCAGCAGCCACTGACTCCCTGTGTGTGTGTGTGTGTGACCCTGAGCAAGTCACTGAACCTCCTTGTGCTCCGTCCTTCAGGATGAGACGTCAAACAAACGAGCTCCTATTGGAAGTGACTCTGCAGCAGCAGCAGCAGTTGTTGATGATGCAGAGTTCACCCCCCTAGTCTCTGGAAGTCGCTTTGGATAAAGGCATGTGCTGAATGACTCTCAATAGAATATTTCTCAATAGAAATTTCCCCATTCAGCTCAGTTACTTCACAGCAGACGGGCAGTGAAAAAGCAGAACATGCAAAAAAAAGCTGGTAAATGCAAAACAGAAAGCCAAAAAGAAACACGAAGGAGAAACGGGAGTAATAACATAAGAAAGTTTCCAAACGAGAGGAGGCCATTCAGCCCATCTTGCTCGTTTGGTTGTTAGTAGCTTATTGATCCCAGAATCTCATCAAGCAGCTTCTTGAAGGATCCCAGGGTGTCAGCTTCAACAACATTACTGGGGAGTTGGTTCCAGACCCTCACGATTCTCTGTGTAAAAAAGTGCCTCCTATTTTCTGTTCTGAATGCCCCTTTATCTAATCTCCATTTGTGACCCCTAGTCCTTGTTTCTTTTTTCAGGTCCCCTGGGTCGACATTGTCTATACCTTTTAGGATTTTGAATGTTTGAATCAGATCGCCGCGTAGTCTTCTTTGTTCAAGACTGAACAGATTCAATTCTTTTAGCCTGTCTGCATACGACATGCCTTTTAAACCCGGGATAATTCTGGTTGCTCTTTTTTGCACTCTTTCTAGAGCAGCAATATCCTTTTTGTAACAAGGTGACTAGAACTGAACACAGTATTCTAGGTGAGGTCTTACTAATGCATTGTAAAGTTTTAACATTACTTTCCTTGATTTAAATTCAACACCTCTCACAATATATCCGAGCATCTTGTTGGCCTTTTTTAGTTGTGTCCTGTGAGCCTCAAATAAACCCACACATACAAAATTAAAAAACAGACAGAGAAGGCGCACAACTGGCCGAGGGCCGCCCGGGGGGAGGGAGGGTTTGGTCGGCCAGGGTGTCCTCGGCTCACCAGCGCCCCCTGTGGTCTGGCCGGGCGCCTGCAGGCTTGCCTGTAAGCTGCCCAGAGCTGCGTTGTCCTCCGACTCTGTAGCTCTGAGGCGGCTGCACGGTGAGTCTGTAGAGTGTAAAGAAGCGGGCGGCTGATGGCACACGCTTCAGAGGACAGGGGGTGTTCGTCTTCACCCTCCCGAGTCAGCGCAGGGGGGTGGTAGCAGCGAGCTGAGCTGAGCTTAAAAATATTTGGCGACCACTAAATTTATATAAAATTTTTTTTAAAAAAGTTTGTTCCTCCTTTGGTACAAAATTAACTGTAGTGTTAACTTTCACACGTTTCACAAAGCTGTGATTTCCGTTCTGTTCAAGTGCTGGTCAGAGCTGCTGCTGTATCTGAGTGCAGTTCTGCTTGGGGAGTCTGTGCTGCTGCTTCTGACACACCGGAGCACTGCTGTGCGGCTGGACAGAATGGAGCGAGGGCTACTGGTTTCACTGGTTATACTGGTCTGCTCTCCTACCAGGGGTGAGTACAGGGCACTGGGAGGGAGCGGGTATTCTTGTATATTCTCAGTTGGAGTGGTTTACTCAAAGATTCACTGAGCTTTCACCGCAGGATGAAGTCTGAGCCACTTGAGAATTATTTATATTGTAAAAAGTAACGACTTTGTTGTCCTCTACAGAGAGCCTCGATCACAAAGTTTAAAATGTTTTTTTTTTTTTGGTTGAATCAAGTTTTAAGCTTCTGTTTTGCTCTCTGAAATGGATTTCCTGTTTCCTCTCCTCTCTCTCTCTCCAGGGGTGTCTCAAACCATTATAACTCAGGACCCGGGCTTCGTGACTGGCACAGAGGAGGGAGAGGTCACTGTACCCTGCACTGTGACAGGGGCTCCTCCAGGACCAGTGAGATGGTACAGGGACACTGGCAGCGGCAGACAGTATCTCTACTCTACAGACCCTCCGTCCAATGAGAGAAACGACCCCCGTGTGTCTCAAGTACATCAAAACCACGCCACAGATTCATCCATTCGAATTGTGAACCTGACCCTGAGTGACTCAGGAATCTACTACTGTGACAAATACGGAGGGATTGATGTGACCCTCATTGCTAGAGGCTCAGGGGCCTGGCTGAGTGAGCGAGGTGAGTGTGTGGCTCTCTGATCACTTCTAGTATCTTTGCTGCGGCTCCTGTAGCGCACAGACATGTCAGGTGATTCTGGTCCAGCTGAATCTACAGCAGGCATTGTGAGCACAGCTCCTAGTGTCTTTACAGTACTGTTAATCATTTACATCTACAGCAGGCATTGTGAGCACAGCTCCTAGTGTCTTTACAGTGCTGTTAATCATTTACATCTACAGCAGGCATTGTGAGCACAGCTCCTAGTGTCTTTACAGTGCTGTTAATCATTTACATCTACAGCAGGCATTGCGAGCACAGCTCCTAGTGTCTTTACAGTGCTGTTAATCATTTACTGTGGAGATTAGTCTTGGATCTCCATTGTAGACTGTATTAAACAAAACAGCTGTTTTGAACACGACCCCTAACCCTAACCCTCTCCACTCTCTTCTCCCTCTCCTCCACTCTCTCCTCTCCTCTCTCTCCAGCGATCCCTCCACTCATTATAACTCAGGACCCAGACCCTGTGAATGGCACAGAGGAGGGTGAGGTCACTTTACCCTGCACCCTGTCCACAGTGGGTGCTTCAGGACCAGCGAGATGGTACAGGGACACTGGCAGTGGCAGACAGTATCTCTACTCTGCAGACCCCCCTCCGCCCAATGAGAGAAACGACCCCCGTGTGTCCAGAGTACATCCAGACCACCCCACAGATCTCTCCATCCGAATTGTGAACCTGACCCTGAGTGACTCAGGAAGGTATTACTGTGAGAAATACAGAGGGTTTGATGGGTCCCTCATTGCTAGCGGCTCAGGGACCAGGCTGAGTGTGCGAGGTGAAGGTGAGTGTGTGGCTCTCTGATCACAACCGACTCTGGGAGGCTTTTACTGACAGCAAGCATTATAATCAGGGCTTCTGATTCTCTGTGCTGTACCTCAGACTTCTTCTCTGCTCTCCTCTAAGAATTCAGTTGATAGCTGTTGAGCCCTACGTGTCTCTCGATCACACAGCAGAGAAACAGTGAAGTGGATTCAACTGACGTTTTATTTTTTTTTTCTTCTGTTAACAACTAAATGGGTTTTTAAATCGGCCAAGCCTTCATTTTTCATTGACAAGCAGATTGTATGTGTGTCTCAGTGATTGATCACACCCTGTCTCTCTCTCTCTCCCTATCCCTCTCCCCTTCTCTCTCCCCCTCTATCTTTCTCTCTCTCTTTCTCTCTCTCTTCCAGAACCTCCCTGCAGCTCCAACCTGTTTCTCGTGTCGGTGTTTCTGCTGGTGAAGCTCGCTCTCCTGGCCGCCATCAACGCCTTTCTCTTTGTGCTTCTCAAACTGGAGCAGCGTAGACTGGTGGGAGCTTACAGGGACAGGACTATCAACAGAGACTCCTCATTAAAACAGCAACACACAGTCCCTCAGGATCACTAACTGAACCCCAGCCACACCCCATTAAAACTGTTTCAAACATGAACCCCACAATCTCTCAGCAAGCTGAACCCCAGCCACACCCCATTAAAACTGTTTCAAACATGAACCCCACAATCTCTCAGCTAGCTGAACCCCAGCCACACCCCATTAAAACTGTTTCAAACATGAACCTCACAATCTCTCAACTAGCTGAACCCCAGCCACACCCCATTAAAACTGTTTCAAACATGAACCCCACAATCTCTGAGCTAGCTGAACCCCAGCCACACCCCATTAAAACTGTTTCAAACATGAACCCCACAATCTCTCAGCTAGCTGAGCCCCAGCCGCGCTCTTCCAAGCTGCACCCAGATATCCTGCCTCTGGGATGTGAAACGATATTTACTGATGTGTTTGTGTTTTGCAGAAGCGTGTGGATGCAGAGTGAGGTGGGGGAGCCCTGCGCTGTGGAGAGGATTCACAGCAGAGCTGGCTGGGGCCTCTTGTTATATTGGACATCTTAAAGCTCTGCTCTAAATGCTGAGAATGCTGAAGCAGACAGTGGACTTGACTGGAGAGTCTGCGAGTCAATAGAGATGCTCTGCACTGCTTGATCTGCCTGCTGATAAGGGGAGGAGAGGAAAGAGAGGAGGGGAGAGGGAGAGGAGAGGAAAGAGAGGACGGGAGGGAGAGAGGAGGGGAGAGAGAGGAGAGGAGAGAAGGGAGGAGGGGAGAGAGGGAGAGAGAGCAGAGAGAGAGTGAGAGGAGAGGAGGGAGAGAGGAGAGGAGGAGAGAGGGAGAGAGGAGAGAAGGGAGGGGGGAGAGGAGAGGGGAAGAGGAGAGAGGGGAGGAGAGGAAAGAGGAGGGGAGAGAGAGAGAAGGGAGGAGAGGAAAGAGAGGAGAGGAGAAGGAGAGAGAGGTGGAGAGAAGAGGAGTGAGAAAGGAGAAGGGGACAGTGAGATGACAACGGAGGGGGAGGAGAGGAGGGAGGATTTACTTTTTGATACCCTTGTTAAACATTTATTTCTTAATTTTTTTGCAATAAAACAGTTTTCAGCAACAGTGCCTCTGTGTGTATTTGTGTGAGACAGCATGTGTGTGTGTCAGTGCCTCTGTGTGTATTTGTGTGAGAGCCAGCGTGTGTGTGTGTCAGTGCCTCTGTGTGTATTTGTGTGTGAGACAGCGTGTGTGTGTGTGTCAGTGCTTCTGTGTGTATTTGTGTGAGAGACAGCGTGTGTGTATCAGTGCCTCTGTATATTTGTGTGAGAGACAGTGTGTGTTTGCGAGTGCCTCTGTGTGTATTTGTGTGAGAGACAGCGTGTGTGTGTGTCAGTGCTTCTGTGTGTATTTGTGTGAGATACAGTGTGTGTGTGTGTGTCAGTGCTGTCACAGGAGTGTTATTAACTTTTCAAATCCATTCAATAATATATTCTTATCATTCTGGAACCATTTTAAAACACAGTGCGGTTTACAGACAGTGCTGATAATAATAACACTGCTAGAATACAATATGAACCAGGAGGCAACAAGTTAGGATCACAGCGAGTTAGATCTACAGTGACAGATTAGCAGTGCAATAGTGCAAGGATAGCGCATCAGCTGAGGATCCAGTGACGAGGTGCTGAGGTCAGGAGAGTCCAGTGCAGAGATAAGGGATATTACTGGATCTGAACCCCACAGAAAGCGCGTTGATTAAACCTATCCAGTGGGTGGCATCAATGAGTCTTCAGAGAGGGGGCTTGGTCACGTGTCGTGCCTCATGCCACGCAGGAGAGTCGGAGATCATTCGCATCTGTCTCTTTCCTTCTCAATTTTAACTGCCAGTGGACCGATCCACGATTTGGCCGTTGTTACTTTTAAAAGCGTTATTTCTTGTTCATATTTTTTTTTTTCTTACAGATATTGTTGATTTATTTAATTAAATAATAAACAATACAATAAGATTAGATTTGATCTTGACTTGAAATCTTGGTGGTGATGTAATGTAGTTTTGTTTCCACTAGATGCTGCTCTCTTATCAACGACGGAGAGTATTTATTTTATTTATTATTATTATTATTTTAATCTATAGCTCTGGCCAGGCGTTTTGCATCACCTAGAATTCTAGGATTGAGACATAATAAAAAAATAAAAACAGTGAAAAACTATATGAGCATAATTTAGATCTTTTATTTAACATTGTGTAATCGAAGAAACTACAAAATGATATCGCAAAAAAAAAAGTCTACAGGAAGCCATCACAGTAGTAATAGTATTTCATGTAAGATTTTGAAAATGTTACATTTTTTAATTTGTCAGTTTTTCGTTTAAGTATATGGAAAACTACAAAGCGGTGTGTAATTCAATATGTTTAGGTAACATTGTTCAGCAGCTTTCCCTCGACTTTATGAAGCAGAATTAGTTCTACAGGGTGATGAAGATGCAAAAACGTTTGTCCATAGCTGTGTATTAACGTACAAACAGCACCGTGCTTTCTGTGTCTCGTTACCTGACATCTCCACTGAAGTGAATCGATATCAGGAGTCCGTCTCCCTCACCTGCCGTGCGCGTGGCTTCTACCCAGAGAGGGTCGATGTGTCCTGGGTCCAGCAGGGCGGCGCTGTGGAGCCTGCTGCAGAGAGGGGAGAGAATGCGGAGAATGAGGACGGGACCTTCAGTAGAAATAGTGTGCTGAATGTCACTGTCACTCAGGAGCTGAGTGGAGCCACAGTGAGCTGCAGGGTTCAGATAGAAGGACTGGCAGAGCCTGCTCACAAGGAACACACGCTGTGATAGTGAGTGACCGACTACCTAATCATGGCAAGGAAAGACACGTTGTGCGCATTGCGTGTCAGTGACAAGGTAGGACAGCTACAGGGTGTGAGAGCGTGTGTGTGTGTGTCTCAGAGTGTGCACGCAAGCGTGTTTGTCTGCGTGTATCTGTGTAATCCTTCACGCAATCTCCTTTCTCTCTGTTCTCTACAGCCTGGTTCTTGAGGCAGTGAGTCTCCTGGCCTCCTTTTTCACTTTGGGCTTCTCAAAACGGAGCAGCACAGACTGGGGACAGACTGACTGACTGAACTACAGTACAGCAACACCCCAGAGCACTAAAAAAAAAGGACGCTTCACTCTAGTCACCTGCTGTCACTGTTTTCCACGTAATATTGTGTTTTGTTCTGATAATGGTATACCCCAGTCACCCCTCCAAAAAGTGACCCAGTCTGTTTCCAGGGCAACTCCCCCGACTTATTCTGCAAATAAATTATGTCCATAAGTTTACAAAGGGATATCTAAATATTTTGATATTTAGAAAAAAAACATGCATTAAAGGGTTAACAGAACACCCCCCCCCCCCCCACACACACATCCCTACCCCTACCCCATCCCATAATACACCACTGTTTCCATCTTTCATCTGTGTTCTCTTTACATTTCAGACCGTTTTACTTCAGCGGAAGATATTTTGGTTCTTTGTTGGTATTTTCTACTTCTGCTTCAGTTTGATAATTATTTCTTATCTAATTGCCTGAATTACATGTGAGATTGTTAAAATACTTCCAGTTCAAATATTTATTTTGTTTGGCATTTATTATTATTATTATTATTATTATTATTATTATTATTATTATTATTATTATTATTATTATTGTTATTATATTAATAATGATGTATTTATACTATTAAATACATACCTGAAAAACAGTAGTTAGTTAGGAAATGCAGACAATATAAAAACTAACCTCGTATGTGGCGTCAGCGGGACCAGCACGGGACAATTCTAAACGGTTAGTGAAGCCACTTTGAATATCGCAGCTCAGCGGCCCCAGATATTATTATTATTTGTTTATTTATCAGACGCCTTTATCCAAGGCGACTTACAGAGACTCGGGTGTGTGAACTATGCATCAGCTGCAGAGTCACTTACAATTACGTCTCGCCCGAAAGACGGAGCACAAGGAGGTTAAGTGACTTGTTCAGGGTCACACAATGAGTCAGTGGCTGAGGATGGATTAGAACCGGGGACCTCCTGGTTACAAGCCCTTTTCTTTATTAACATTACATTGCATTTTATTGTATTTACTGTATTTATTTATTTTTAACGGGGGGGGGGGGGGGGGGGGGGGTGTCGGAGACTGATGGACTCAGAACCGCAATATCAAAATGTGTGTTGTATTTTATAAGCTATTTATATACTTATGTAAACGACATTAACGTAACAAAAAAAAGATAAAAATAGTGATTTAGCTCCGGTAACTTGAAATAAATATTACACACTGTAGTTATTATTATTATTATTATTATTATTATTATTATTATTATTATTATTATTAATAATAATAATAATAATAATAATAATAATAATAATATGACACACCGTTTTTTGAAGTTTAAACATGACACATGCACTAACACGCCTCGTAATTCGCACTAATGTAAAGCAGTAGTATTTGATGAAACAATTATTGTTTATTTATTTTATTTTATTTTATTTTTTAAATACATTATGTTAAGAAAATAGTGAATACTTACTCCTATTACCCTGAGAAACGGTGCAGCGTTTTGATTAAAATGAATGTAAGTTTAGCGTAATATAAAAATAAATAAACAAATAAACGAATAAATAAATAAATAAATAAATTAAAAAATAAATAAATAAAAACTCTCCTCTGTTTTCACTCGACGACGACGATCTCGGTTCGGTTTTTAAAAAATGTCAGTTACTTTTTTTTTTAAATTGTCGCGCGGGCTGGAACGCAAATGTAAGCGCGGTATTTTATAGAGAGCCTCTCATTGGTCAACAGCGGACGTCAATCAATATTCAAACTGGTGGAGCCCGAGCTCGAGCTGCGAGTTTCAACGGCCGAAGCGGCGCGACTTGAATTTTACAGCTTGGAGTTAAAGATTAAAAACAAAAACGATATTATTAAATATAGTTGTAAATAATATAAGATAAGACAGTATAAATATAAAGTCTCGTTTACAACGGGAGGTTGTGTGAAAAATATGCCATAAATATTAACGGAATATGGTCAAGATTATGAAGGGGAATCTGTGGGAAAAAAACGTAAGTTATCAGCTAAGTTTAAAAATATATTTATTATTATTATCGTGTTACAGGTGGCTTAATATATTTATTTTTTAAAATATGAATTAAAAAATAATACTTCAGGTTTGAATTTTTTATTTTGATAAATTGCGATGACGTTGATTTACGTCAGCGACCGTTATTGTGTTTAAATGTAATTTTAAAGTTTAAATATGAATGAAAAAAATGTTATATTCTGGTTTGGTTTATGTTTTTTGGTAAAGTGTGTGGAAATTGATTTCTTATTAAGCCAGTTTATTTATTCAGAAGACGTTTTTGTTCCCCGTTCCCTGGCAACGGCGCTCTTTTCCTGACGCATGTTGTTATGAGGATTGTGATCGGGGCTGACCCGGTGATATTAGGCACTGTTGGCATATTCGCGTTGGCTGCTTGGGGCCACTCTTGTCAAACTGAGTTTCTATAAAAGAGAGACACTAGAAACGGCTTTCGTTTTTAAGACTGCCCGACAGGAAACGGAATCGGTTCACAAACAGCCGGCAGACCCGGTCCGGGGACCACGCTGTTATTAAACTGAGATAGTCTGTCTGTCTGCGCTGGAGCGGCTGCAATAAAAATCACATCCTTAGAGCGTGGCTTTTCTCTTGAACTCTTATTTTGTTCAGGTTAGCTGTGAAACTAAAAATATAATATATTTTATTATTATGTATTTATTTGGCGCTTTATCCAAGGCGACTTACAGGTATTACAGGGTAGTACAGGGTTACAATGCAAGCTTAATATTTAAATACAGTGTAGTTTACAGTAAGTGTAAATAATACTACTGGAATACAATATGAACTAGGATGCAGCAAGTTAGGATCACAGCGAGTTAGATCTACAGTGACAGATTAGCAGTGCAATAGTGCAAGGATAGCGCATCAGATGGGGCCGGTTGTACTAACGGGATCCGATCCCGGATCCGGGCTCAGATATTGAACTTGATCCTAGTTGTGTTGTACTAAACGGATCAGTGCTCAATCTGAGCTCAAATCTGAGCTCAAACCTGATCTTGCTTTTGAGCAGGATCAGAACTTGATCCTACTTTTGAAAAAATGAGGAACTAAACATAGATTGAAACAGAGATGATTTAACGTATTAGAAAACATTAAGCAACAATGCATTTAAAAGTAGCTGTAACAGCGCTGTATTAAGATAATATCAATTAGAAGAAAAAAAACACTTTGTACAATATTTGTTTGTGTTTAGCTATGTGTGACATTTATGTTTTCGTCGTATAGCTACAGAAAAAATAGACCTGACTGCGTATTGAGGTTTCATAAATAATATTTCTACGTTTTCTGTGTTGACAAAGTCATACTGGCGCTCTCATGGTATCGATTACAATTAAATCAATAATTAGATTTAACGTTGTAGTTTTTTTTAATGCATATCATCCCCCCCCATCCCTTTTTTCTCAATAATGTAAGCTTACCTTTTTCACAGCCTCAGTCTCCCCCTGTCCGCCACACTGATCAAGAGATCAATCAATCAAATTGATCTTGTATAGCGCCTTTCATGCCAAGGCGTCCCAAAGCGCTTCACATTACAAATAAATATACTATACAGTAATATAATATACAATAAAATAACATCCAAAAAACAAATGGGAACAATACAATAAAATAAATAAATAAAATACACATTAACACAATTCTAAAACAGGCCATCCCAATCTACAAAAAGTCCTCTGCATGAAGATGTGTTTGAAGCTTTGATTTAAATGCATTCATTGAGTCAGCATTACTGATTTCAATTGGAAGATTGTTCCATAATGCAGGTGCATCATGACTAAAGGCTCTTCCACCACAAGAGCTGTGTTTTATCACAGTAGGCACCAGAAGCCCAGCCTCAGCAGATCTCAACTGGCGTCCAGGGACACAAGGTGAAAGCATATCATTAATGTAAGCAGGGCCATTTCCAGAGACAGCCTTCAATGTCATTAATAACATTTTAAAAACAACTCTGTACTTCACTGGAAGCCAATGCAAGCGGGCAAGAACAGGTGTAATCTGTTCAAATGTTTTTGTCCCTGTCAGAATTCGTGCAGCTGTATTCTGAACCTGCTGTAAGCGATTGATTCGTTTACAAGGTAGACCAGCCAATAGGGCGTTACCGTCGACCAGACAGGATGAAACAAACGCAAGAATGAAACTTTCCACGGCAGATTCTGCAAGACACAAACGCACTGGAGATATAATCAGCAAAGGATATTAAGCAGACTTCACTACAAATGTAATGCTGAAAACTAAGAGTAGAATATTGGTTAAATTGGTTAACCAATATTGTATATATATATAATTTGTTAAAAAATAATAATTGAATCAAACAGTTTTTTGATAGATATTTATTTATTTATTTATTTATTTATTTATTTATTTATTTATTTTTATCTGTGTTATTTTAAATACAGAATAATTTCCTGTCATCAGATCTGGAGGACTGGGTGACTGCCAGACAGAGGGCTAATACACACACGCACACACTGAAGCACATATACACACGCACACTGACACACACGCACACTGATACACACACGTACACACTGACGCACACAAACCCACCAACACGGAATCTTACTTTTAAGATTGCGTCATTTTCAGTTTCATTTTTGTTATATATATATATATATATATATATATATATAGTATATATATATTGTTGAATAATACAAAAAATATTTGAATCAAATTGTAAGTAGTTTATTTTCTGATCTGTGTAACGTTATTTCAGAGGCTGGCTGGTCCAGTGGTTTAAGAAAGGGGCTCGATACCAGAAGCTTCAAATCCCAGCTCAGCCACCAACTCCCTATGTGAGCAAGTCACTGAACCTCCTTGTGCTCCGTCCTTCAGATGAGATGTCAAACAAACAAGCTCCTATTGGAAGTGACTCTGCAGCAGCCACTGACTCCCTGTGTGTGTGTGTGACCCTGAGCAAGTCACTGAACCTCCTTGTGCTCCGTCCTTCAGGATGAGACGTCAAACAAACGAGCTCCTATTGGAAGTGACTCTGCAGCAGCCACTGACTCCCTGTGTGTGTGTGACCCTGAGCAAGTCACTGAACCTCCTTGTGCTCCGTCCTGCGGATGAGACGTCAAACAAACGAGCTCCTATTGGAAGTGACTGCAGCAGCAGCAGCAGTTGTTGATGATGCAGAGTTCACCCCCCTAGTCTCTGGAAGTCGCTTTGGATAAAAGCGTCTGCTGAATGACTCATTCATAATAATAGTCCTCAATAAAAACTTCTGCATTCAGCTCAGTTACTTCCCAGCAGACGGGCGGTGAAAAAGCAGAAAAGTTGTATTCTTTTTTTAAAGCTGTCGGTGGAGAACAATAACGTCAGCAAATGAAATATTAACAAAAACAAAAAGGTGGACAAAACAGGTAAGAATGATGGGGCTCCCGAGCATCCAGTAAAGGCGCTACGCGTGGGGTGCAGGATGCGCTCCCTATAGCCCAGAGGTCACTGGTTCGAGTCCAGGCTATTCCTTTGCCGACCGTGGACGGGAGCTCCCAGGGGACGGTGCTCAATTGGCTGAGCGCTGCCCAGGGGGGAGGGAGGGTTTAGGTCGGCCAGGGTGTCCTCGGCTCACCGCGCACCAGTGACCCCTGTAGTCTGGCCGGGCACCTGCAAAATCAAAGCACAGACAGACAGACAGAGAAAGATCAAGGTGAATGAGATGATAATATTATTATTATTATTATTATTATTATTATTAATAACAACAGTCTGTATTGCAATAGATGGTGCATGAAAATTAGGCCTATCAAGTCCAGTGGAGCAAGCAATGGAATTGAAAACCAAACAGAGTAACAAAAAAAACAATACAGGAAACAAAAAATCCAAACAGAAAAGGAAGTCCAGTAAAAGAGTCCAGTGATGATGGCGATTGTAGAAGATTGAAAAAATTAGGGGCTCCCCGGAGTGGTGCATCCAGTAAAAAAAAAAAAAAAAAAGTTTGTTCCTCCTTTGGTACAAAGTTTGACACGTCGTGGAGTTCCTCTTTCTCCAGGGAGGCTGTTATACAAAGCTGTGATTTCCGTTCTGTTCAAGTGCTGGTCAGAGCTGCTGCTGTATCTGAGTGCAGTTCGGGAGTCTGTGCTGCTGTTTCTGACACACCGGAGCACTGCTGTGTGGCTGGACAGAATGGAGCGAGGGCTACTGGTTTCACTGGTTATACTGGTCTGCTCTCCTAGCAGGGGTGAGTACAGGGCACTGGGAGGGAGCGGGTATTCTTGTATATTCTCAGTTGGAGTGGTTTACTCAAAGATTCACTGAGCTTTCACCGCAGGGTGAAGTCTGAGCCACTTGAGAATTATTTATATTGTAAAAAGTAACGACTTTGTTGTCATCTACCGAGAGCCTCCATCACAAAGTTTAAAATGTTTTATTTTTATTTTTTGATTGAATCAAGTTTTAAGCTTCTGTTTTGCTCACTGAAATGGATTTCCTGTTTCCTCTCCTCTCTCTCTCTCTCTCCCTAGGGGTGTCTGAAACCATTATAACTCAGGACCCGGGCTCTGTGACTGGCACAGAGGAGGGAGAGGTCACTGTACCCTGCACTGTGACAGGGGCTCCTCCAGGACCAGTGAGATGGTACAGGGACACTGGCAGCGGCAGACAGTATCTCTACTCTACATCCCCCCCTCCGCCCAATGAGAGAAACGACCCCCGTGTGTCTTTTGTACATCAAAACCACGCCACAGATACATCCATTCGAATTGTGAGGCTGAACCTGCGTGACTCAGGAATGTATTACTGTGAGAAATATGGAGGGATTGATGTGACCCTCATTGCTAGAGGCTCAGGGAGCAGGCTGAGTGTGCAAGGTGAGTGTGTGGCGCTCTGATCACTTCTAGTATCTTTGCTGCGGCTCCTGTAGCGCACAGACATGTCAGGTGATTCTGGTCCAGCTGAATCTACAGCAGGCATTGGCTATGTTTACATTGCAGTGGATTTATTCGCTAAAAGTTTACGGATTAAAAATAAATATGCGACAAGCTCAATGGAAATGGGTACAATTCACAAAAACGTGTCCATTTATTCAAACTTTTAAAAACCCCAGACCTTAGGGTTTTAGGAAAGTCGATATTTTCAGAAAATGCGAATTAAGCTGCCTTAATGCGCATAACTTTAAATGGAAACAATTTTATTTGCATAAAATAAGCGAATCCCCCAAAATGCACTGCAGCTCCTAAGGAAGTTCCTTACTGGGAGACAAAAAATGGTGACTAACAGTAACAGGTGCAACTGGGAGACTGCATATTCTGCACAGCTAGCCAGCTTATACAGAGCGATAGCGATTCTCTATTCTGGGAGACTGCATATTCTGCACAGCTAGCCAGCTTATACAGAGCGATAGCGATTCTCTTTTCTGTTGGTTTAGGTGATCTTGGGCTGAACTGTTCTGGAGCAATATACGGGTCACGTTTAGTGCACAGTTCAAACACGTGCGCAGTGGCTTTAATTCTCCAGTTTGAACAGAATAATGTAACCTATTTTAATATCTGTACGTCACACGTCGTGAACACCAATCTTTCCTGTACAAATACATTCCTTGCTTTTATGGCATGAATTTTATTAATATAAAAATGACTCTGATAAACTCATACATTTTAATGAATACCTTATTGTAAGTATATAAATGAAATTCAGTAATAAATGTAATTAATTACAAAGAAAAATTCAGTACATTTACCATGTATCGCATTCTGACTTTCCCCCTTTTTCTTTAGAAGTATAGTGACATCAAACATTAGCCTGCATAAAACAAAGTTTGAAACCCCCTTCGTAATGCTTGATTTGACACAAACTGAAACAACTGCTCTATATACGACTGTATATAACAATCAGTCAGACGATCAACTTCGTGTTTATTCCGTTTATTAATAAATAAACAATAAGAGGGAAAAGAAAAACATAAAATGAAAAGTGTGTGCTTATTAAACGTTTAACATTTCCCATCAATTACAAGAAACGGTGAAAATGCTCCTGTAATTCATGAGATAATAGTAGGCTACCCTTATATAGGCTATAACCAAAATATCAGTTAATTAAGATTCTTATGGGGTAAACACATCAAGCTGTAGCTAGCCTAACGCACTGAATCTTACAATACAAAAAGTATAGTGTTCAAGTAAACCAGTCAAATATTATGGTTAGATTTCACTATGTAACACAATTTTTGTTCCTGGGTAGTAAGTGTTATTTCCTAATTGCTTATGCCTCAAAAGTATAGAAAATGGCTATTATTCCCCACAAACTTTGCTTTTGTGACCAGGACAGTGATATTTTGAAATTTACCTATTTCCAATGAGAAAACGGGCGAATTTGTGTCTTTTCGTTCACATAAAGTCAGAAAAAAACAACATATGAATCCAAATTAACATGTATTTATACTAAAGTAATACAAAAATGACTACAAAAGATTTAGAAGCGAGTCGTTTTTCGAGATTTACGATTATACTGTAAATCACTTTCACGAATCAGCCCCCAAATGTAGTCTCCCATCATGTTCTCGTTATACTGTCCTTGGTAGCGGCGTTCAAAGTCCAGCATATCCTGGTGGAAGCGCTCGCCTTGCTCCTCCGAGTACGCTCCCATGTTCTCCTTGAATTTATCAAGATGAGCATCAAGGATATGGACTTTGAGGGACATCCTACAGCCCATTGTGCCGTAGTTCTTCACCAGAGTCTCAACCAGCTCCACATAGTTTTCGGCCTTGTGATTTCCCAGGAAGCCCCGAACCACTGCGACAAAGCTGTTCCAAGCCGCTTTCTCCTTACTAGTGAGCTTCTTGGGGAATTCATTGCACTCCAGGATCTTCTTTATCTGTGGTCCGACGAAGACACCGGCTTTGACCTTTGCCTCAGACAGCTTAGGGAAGAAGTCTTGAAGGTACTTGAAGGCTGCCGACTCCTTATCTAGAGCTCTGACAAATTGTTTCATAAGGCCCAATTTGATGTGCAGTGGTGGTATCAGCACCTTCCGGGGGTCCACCAGTGGCTCCCACTTGACGTTGTTCCTCCCCACAGAGAACTCAGTCCGCTGTGGCCAGTCCCGCCTGTGGTAGTGCGCCTTGGTGTCCCTGCTGTCCCAAAGGCAAAGATAGCAGGGAAACTTGGTAAAACCGCCTTGGAGACCCATCAGGAATGCCACAATTTTGAAGTCTCCTATGACCTCCCAGCCGTACTCATCATACTTGAAGGCGTCCAGCAAGGTCTTCCTCTTTGAGGTGCACCGAGTGAGCCAGGGGAAGAGACGGGTACTTGTTACCATTATGGAGCAGCACTGCTTTGAGGTTCCTGGATGAGCTGTCAATGAAGAGGCGCCATTCATTCTGGTTACAGGTGATTCCGATTGCCTCGAACAGACTGGTCACATTGTGGCAGAAGCAGAGCCCATCTTGACGGGTGAAGAAGCTGGAAAAAGGTTGGTGACGCTTCCTCTGATCTGCGACTTGCACACTTTCATCCAACAAGTTCCACTGCTTGAGCCTAGACGTCAAAAGCTCGGCATTGGACTTGGTGAGACCAAGATCTCTAATCAAGTCGTTGAGGTCTTTTTGGTTGGGGTAGTATGGGTTTCTCTCCTCAGCTCCACCTCTGAAATTGTCATCTGGATCTACAACGTCTTCCTCACTCTCTGACTTGCTGCTCTCTTGTAAAGACGGCTGCTCTCTCTCCGGAGGAGTGGGTACGGGGAGCTCATGGCAGTGTGGCACCGGGGCGATGGATGAAGGAAGGTCCGGATACGTGATAGCAGGTGCATTCTTGCCAGTCCGACGTTTGGAAGGGTCCACCATGCAGAAGTAGCAGTTGCTTGAGTGGTCAGTGGGTTCCCGCCAAATTCTTGGGATAGCGAACTTCATAGCTCTCTTTTCCCCTCTGTACCATCCTACAAAAATACATTTATTTCACCCATGACTAATGTGTAAGAGATTCTCACAACATTTTTCATATATGATATATTTTTTCAATAACATTGAAAATTGTAAAACATTTTAAAATTAAAAACTTTTACAATTTTAAAAATTTTAACAAATTTTATAACATAAAATTCCGAGCAACAATTGTCCATCTTACCTTCCAGAGTTTTTTTGCAGTGCTCGCAGGTGAAATGAGGTGCCCAGGGTTTGTCTTGATCCCCGACAGGCATGCCGAAATATGCCTTGTAGGCCTCACACATCTTAGCAGATGCTTCCACAGCGCTGTTAATCATTTACTGTGGAGATTAGTCTCAGATCTCCACTGTAGACTGTATTAAACAAAACGGCTGTTTTGAATATGACCCCTAACCCTAACCCTCTCCACTCTCTCCTCTCCTCTCTCATCTCCCTGTTCCTTCTCTCTCCAGCAATCCCTGCACTCATTATAACTCAGGACCCAGACTCTGTGACTGGCACAGAGGAGGGAGAGGTCACTGTACCCTGCACTGTGACAGGGGGTCCTGCAGGACCAGTGAGATGGTACAGGGACACTGGCAGCGGCAGACAGTATCTCTACTCTACATCCCCCCCTCTGCCCAATGAGAGAAACGACCCCCGTGTGTCTCAAGTACATCAATATCACCCCACAGATCTCTCCATTCGAATTGTGAGGCTGACCCTGCGTGACTCAGGAAGGTATCACTGTGACAAATACAAAGTGTTTGATGGGTCCCTCATTGCTAGAGGCTCAGGGAGCAGGCTGAGTGTGCGAGGTGAGTGTGTGGCTCTCTGATCACTTCTAGTATCCTTCACTCCTAACCCTGCAGAATCACTGATGCGTTACGGACCGCGCTGCCTCAGAATAACATTGAGGCGCGCTGCTTTGCAATTCTAAATGTACTTGATCTTCAGTTCTGGACGGTTTGCAGGGAGTTTGCAGGGAGTTTACAGTGAGTCTGCAAGTCTGATGCGGTGTGTCACCTCCCTCTTTTTAAACAGGCTTTGGTTCTTTGGTTGCTTAAATGCTCTTTTACTGTCCCACAAACGTGTCTCTCTCATGAGTTCCTGTTTGGATGCATTCTTCTCAATAACAGCAGATCAGATTCTACCAGTAAGATTTCAACACTCCCCCCCCCCCCCCCCCCCCCCCCCCCCCCTCTCTCTCCCTCTCTCTCTCTCTCTCATATATTTTCAAACACTTGTTTTATTTTATTGTTCCGCTTTTTATCTCTTTGCAACTACTTGGCTTCTGTTTTGTTCACTGAAATGGATTTCCTGTTTCCTCTCCTCTCTCCAGCGATCCCTCCTCCCATTATAACTCAGGACCCAGGCTCTGTGACTGGCACAGAGGAGGGTGAGGTCACTGTACGCTGCACCCTGTCCACAGTGGGTCCTGCAGGACCAGTGAGATGGTACAGGGACACTGGCAGCGGCAGAGAGTATCTCTTCTCTGCAGCCCCCCCTCCGCCCAATGAGAGAAACGACCCCCGTGTGTCTCAAGTACATCAAAACCACGCCACAGATCTCTCCATTCGAATTGTGAACCTGACCCTGAGTGACTCAGGAATCTACTACTGTGAGAAATACAGAGGGTTTGATGGGTCCCTCATTACTAGCGGCTCAGGGAGCAGGCTGAGTGTGCGAGGTGAGTGTGTGGCTCTCTGATCACAACCGACTCTGGGAGGCTTTTACTGACAGCAAGCATTATAATCAGGGCTTCTGATTCTCTGTGCTTTACCTCAGACTTCTTCTCTGCTCTCCTCTAAGAATTCAGTTGATAGCTGTTGAGCCCTTCGTGTCTCTCGATCACACAGCAGAGAAACAGTGAAGTGGATTCAATTGTTTTATTTTTTTTTTCTTCTGTTAAACAACTAAATGGGTTTTTAAATCGGCCATGCCTTCATTTTTCATTGACAAGCAGACTGTGTGTGTTTCTCAGTGATTGATCGCACCCTGTCTCTCTCTCTCTCCCTATCTCTCTCCCCTTCTCTCTCTTTCTCTCCCTGTCTCTCTCCCCCTCTATCTTTCTCTCTCTCTCTCTCACTCTCTTCCAGAACCTCCCTGCAGCTCCAACCTGTTTCTCGTGTCGGTGTTTCTGCTGGTGAAGCTCGCTCTCCTGGCCGCCATCAACGCCTTTCTCTTTGTGCTTCTCAAACTGGAGCAGCGCAGACTGGTGAGAGCTTACAGGGACAGGACTATCAACAGAGACTCCTCATTAAAACAGCAACACACAGTCCCTCAGGATCACTAACTGAACCGTAGCCACACCCCATTAAAACTGTTTCAAACATGAACCCCACAATCTCTCAGCAAGCTGAACCCCAGCCACACCCCATTAAAACTGTTTCAAACATGAACCCCACAATCTCTCAGCTAGCTGAACCCCAGCCACACCCCATTAAAACTGTTTCAAACATGAACCCCACAGTTTCTCAGCTAGCTGAACCCCAGCCACACCCCATTAAAACTGTTTCAAACATGAACCCCACAATCTCTCAGCTAGCTGAACCCCAGCCACACCCCATTAAACTGTTTCAAACATGAACCCCACAATCTCTCAGCAAGCTGAACCCCAGCCACACCCCATTAAAACGGTTTCAAACATGAACCCCACAATCTCTCAGCTAGCTGAACCCCAGCCACACCCCATTAAAACTGTTTCAAAGATGAGCCCCACAATCTTTCAGCTAGCTGAACCCCAGCCGCGCTCTTCCAAGCTGCACCCAGATATCCTGCCTCTGGGATGTGAAACGATATTTACTGATGTGTTTGTGTTTTGCAGAAGCGTGTGGATGCAGAGTGAGGTGGGGGAGCCCTGCGCTGTGGAGAGGATTCACAGCAGAGCTGGCTGGGGCCTCTTGTTATATTAGACATCTTAAAGCTCTGCTCTAAATGCTGAGAATGCTGAAGCAGACAGTGGACTTGACTGGAGAGTCTGCGAGTCAATAGAGATGCTCTGCACTGCTTGATCTGCCTGCTGATAAGGGGAGGAGAGGAAAGAGAGGAGGGGAGAGGGAGAGGAGAGGAAAGAGGACGGGAGGGAGAGAGAGGAGAGAAGGGAGGGGAGAAGAGAGAGGGAGAGAGAGGAGAGAAGGGGAGAGAGGAGAGGGGAGAGAGAGTGAGAGGAGGGAGATAGGAGAGGAGATGGGAGGAGGAGAGGAGAAGGGGAGAGGAGAGGAAAGAGAGGAGGGGAGGTAGGGGAGGGAGGTAGGAGAGGAGGGAGGATTTACTTTCTGATACCCTTGTTAAACATTTCTTTCTTAATTTTTTTGCAATAAAACAGTTTTCAGCACCAGTGCCTCTCTGTGTGTTTGTGTGAGAGACAGCGTGTGTGTGTGTCAGTGCTGTTACAGGAGTGTTATTAACTTTTCAAATCCAGTCAATAATACATTTTTATGATTCTTGGATTATTTTAAACACAGTGCGGTTTACAGTCAGTGCAGATAATAATAACACTGCTAGAATACGATATGAACCAGGAGGCAACAAGTTAGGATCACAGCGAGTTAGATCTACGGTGACAGATTAGCAGTGCAATAGTGCAAGGATAGCGCATCAGCTGAGGATCCAGTCACGAGATGCTGAGGTCAGGAGAGTCCAGTGAAGAGCAGGAGGGGCGGATTAAGAACTGTAATCACATTTCAAGCAGTGAAAGACGTCCTGTAAATGTTGTGGTCACAAACCGCCCCCTGCTGGCTAACATAACGAATCACAAGCACTATACTTTATTTTAATACTATTCAAATTCTGCAGTACAATATTCAGTTAATGTACGAACGTAGAGTAAACATGCTATGAATAGGCACATAGATAATTAGATACATACTCTATATAAATACACACATTCATTTTAATATAGTTAGATTCATGGCGTAGACTGAGGAATATTACTGGATCTGAACCCCACAGAAAGCGCGTTGGTTAAACCTATCCAGTGGGTGGCATCAATGAGTCTTCAGAGAGGGGGCTTGGTCACGTGTCCTGCCTCATGACACGCAGGAGAGTCGGAGATCATTTGCATCTGTCTCTTTCCTTCTCAAAATCTGTCAGCAATTTTAACTGCCAGTGGACCGATCCACGATTTGGCCATTGTTACTTTTAAAAGCGTTATTTCTTCTTCATATTTTTTTTTTTTACTTGAAATCTTGGTGGTGATGTAATGTAGTTTTGTTTCCACTAGATGCTGCTCTCTTATCAACGACGGAGAGTATTTATTTTATTTATTATTATTATTTTAATCTATAGCTCTGGCCAGGCGTTTTGCATCACCTAGAATTCTAGGATTGAGACATAATAAAAAAAATAAAAACAGTACTGAAAAACTATATGAGCATAATTTAGATCTTTTATTTAACATTGTGTAATCGAAGAAACTACAAAATGATATCGCAAAAAAAAAAAGTCTACAGGAAGCCATCACAGTAGTAATAGTATTTCATGTAAGATTTTGAAAATGTTACATTTTTTACTTTGTCAGTTTTTCGGTTAAGTATATGGAAAACTACAAAGCGGTGTGTAATTCAATATGTTAAGGTAACATTGTTCAGCAGCTTTCCCTCGACTTTATGAAGCAGAATTAGTTCTTCAGGGTGATGAAGATGCGAAAACGTTTGTCCATAGCTGTGTATTAACGTACAAACAGCACCGTGCTTTCTGTGTCTCGTTACCTGACATCTCCACTGACGTGAATCGATATCAGGAGTCCGTCTGTGGCTTCTACCCAGAGAGGGTCGATGTGTCCTGGGTCCAGCAGGGCGGCGCTGTGGAGCTTGCTGCAGAGAGGGGAGAGAATGCGGAGAATGAGGACGGGACCTTTAGTAGGAATAGTGTGCTGAATGTCACTGTCACTCAGGAGCTGAGTGGAGCCACAGTGAGCTGCCGGGTTCAGATAGAAGGACTGGCAGAGCCTGTTCACAAGGAACACACCCTGGTAGAGACTGATCCCAAACCTGATCAAGGTGAGAGACACGGAGCCCACAATGGGATGTGGTTGTGTGGCATTTTTTTGTTTCTCACAAGGTAGATAAAAAATAAAAAATAAAAAAATAAAAAAGTGATAGTGGGTGATCGACTACCTAATCATGGTAAGGAAAGACACATTAGCGTGTGAAAGCGTGCATGCATGTGTGTGTGTGTGTGTGTGTGTGTCTCAGAGTGTGCACGCAATCCACGCGTGTTTGTCTGCGTGTATCTGTGCAATCCTTCACGCAATCTCCTCTCTCTCTCTGTTCTCTACAGCCTGGTTCTTGAGGCAGTGATTCTCCTGGCCTCCTTTGGTTCTTTGTTGGTATTTTATACTTTTATTATATAATTCTTAATTATCTAATAGCCTGAATTACATGTGAGATTGTTAAAATACTTCCAGTTCAAATATATATATTTAATATTAATAATGATGTATTTATATTATTAAATACCTACATGAAAAACACTAGTTAGTTAGGAAATGCAGACAATATAAAAACTAACCTCGTTAACGACATTAAAGTAATGATAACAACAAGATAAAAATAAAGATTTAGCTCCGGTAACTTGAAATAAATAATACCCTTGAAATAAATAATACACACTGTAATTATTATTATTATTATTATTATTATTATTATTATTATTATTATTATTATTATTATTATAGTAATAATAATAATAATAATAATAATAATAATAATAATAATAATAATAATATGACACATCGTTTTTTGACGTTTAAACATGACACATGCACTAACAGGCCTCGTAATTCGCACTGATGTAAAGCAGTAGTATTCGATGAAACAATTATTGTTTATTTATTTTAATTTTTTTTTTTTTTTTTTAAAAAAAACATTATTTTAATAAAATAGTGAATACTTACTCCTCGTACCCTCGGAAACGGTGCAGCGTTTTGATTAAAATGAATGAAATTAAAAAAAAAAAAAAAAACTCTACTCTCTTTTCACTCGACGACGACGACCTCGGTTCGGTTTTAAAAAAATGTCAGTTACTTTTTTTGAAAATTGTCGCGCGGGCTGGAACGCAAATGTAAGCGCGGTATTTTATAGAGAGCCTCTCATTGGTCAACAGCGGACGTCAATCAATATTTAATTAGCAGTGGGTGTGTTAAGTGAGTGAGCGGGTCAGAGCGGCTCAGTAAAATAATCAGCTTCACGCCTTGCTCCGTGCCGCTCCCGCTGAGCCGCTGCTGAGCATTTCTCATCAGGGATCAGAGTGAGCGGACGGAATGGACACCTGCAGGAAACAAGTGGAGAGGACAGGCAGGATTGACAAATACGTTTGTCAAGAACGATGAACTGGTTTATGAAGTTATGTGTTAAATTGGCTAAATAAGATGGTATAAAAAATGTTGTTTTCGAATTTGTATCATTTAATTTTTCATTTTGTTTTAAATGTAGAGCTGTTTTATAGTTATTAATGTATTATTATTAGCCTTGTAGTATTAATATTATTCATCATTTTCATTATCGGTATTGTCGGTATTAAACACAGCCAGATATGAGGTTCAGTCCAAACAGAGCGCCGGACTCAGCGAGGTCCAGCAGGGGACAGTAACTTCACACGGGGTCATTTTATCTACCATCACCTCAGAAACACAAACAAGCAAATCATTATGATTCGCCTTTTTTAAAAGTCGCTCAGCGCTCTCCTGGAGCAGAGAGTTAAAGTCATTTAAATCTGCTGGGTGCGTTTTCTGAGCGGCTCACTTACTTAACGCGCCCAGTGCAATAGTGCAAGGAGAGCGCATCAGCTGAGGATCCAGTGATGAGGTGCTGAGGTCGGGAGAGTCCAGTGCAGAGCAGGAGGGGCGATCCAGAGATCTGCAAAATTGGATCATCGTTTTATATGTAATAAAAGCTCCAGTTTGAAATTGCACCCACTCCCTTGGAAAACTACAGGAGTTACAGGGTTACAATGCAAGCTTCATATTTAAACACAGTGCGGTTTACAGACAGTGCAGATAATAATAACACTGCTAGAGTACAATATGAACCAGGAGGCAACAAGTTAGGATCACAGCGAGTTCGATCTACAGTGACAGATTAGCAGTGCAATAGTGCAAGGATAGCGCATCAGCTGAGGATCCAGTGACGAGGTGCTGAGGTCAGGAGAGTCCAGTGCAGAGCAGGAGGGGCGGATCAAGAGATCTGCAAAATTTGATAATAGATAGTATATCTAATAAACAGGTTCACATCTTCTGCTCTGTATCTGCATTTTTTATTTTTTTAACAATTAGTGTAATTACATTTGACCGCCAAAATTTTTTATAATGAACCCAGCTACCCTGAGGAGCGCGAGCTGCTAATTCAAACTGGTGGAGCTCGAGCTGCGAGTTTCAACGGCCGAAGCGGCGCGACTTGAATTTTACAGCTTGGAGTTAAAGATAAATAAAACAAAAACGATATTATTAAATATAGTTGTAAATAATATAAGATAAGGCAGTATAAATATAAAGTCTCGCTTACAACGGGAGGTTGTGTGAAGAAAATTCTTCAGAATGGTCAAGATTATGAAGAGGAATCTGTGGAAGAAAGTTATCAGGTAAGTTTAAAAAAAATACATTATTATTATTATTATTATTATTATCGTATTACGGGTGGCTTAATAGATTTTTTTTAAGTTTGAATATGAATTTAAAAAAAAATACTTCAGGTTTGAATTTTTTATTTTGATCAATTGCGATGACGTTGATTTACGTCAGCGGCCGTTGTTGTGTTTAAATGTAATTTTAAAGTTGAAATATGAAGGAAAAAAAATGTTATATTCTGGTTTGGATTATGTTTTTTGGTAAAGTGTGTGGAAATTGATTTCTTATTAAGTCAGTTTATTTATTCAGAAGACGTTTTTGTTCCCCGTTCCCTGGCAACGGCGCTCTTTTCCTGGCGCATGTTGTTGTGAGGATTGTGATCGGGGCTGACCCGGTGATATTAGGCACTGTTGGCATATTCGCGTTGGCTGTTTGGGGCCACTCGTGTCAAACTGAGTTTCTATAAAAGAGAGACACTAGAAACGGCATTTGTTTTTAAGACTGCCTGACAGGAAACGAAATCGGCTCTCAAACAGCCGGCAGACCCGGTCCGGGGAACACGCTGTTATTAAACTGAGATAGTCTGTCTGGCTGCGCTGGAGCGGCTGCAATAAAAATCACATCCTTAGAGCGGGGCTTTTCTCTTGAATTTTGCTTTGGTTTCCTATGAAACTAAATGGCTATGCTTGTACAGGTCCCATCAGGGGTCTGTCAGGATGTAACATCTCAAACTCTGGTTTGAATGTTGAATTTATTATATAGCGCCGTGTGTGGTTGTTCTGTGTTGCTGTACAATGCTTGGCTTGGCTGCCCTCTTCAGGACAGATTGTGCACATGCGCAGATGTGAGCTTTACCGAGAAACTAGAACGTGTTCTTGTTCTGTAGATTATGAAATTATTATTATTATTATTATTATTATTAGTAGTAGTAGTAGTAGTAGTTGTAGAAGTAGTATTATTGTAGTCTGGTTATGGGAGGCTTGTAGTGTTTAAATGTCAATTTAACGTTTAGATACAAATGAAAATGAATTTTGTATTTTGGTAAAGTGTTTGGAAGTTTATTTACTTATTTAAGCTTCTTATTCAGAAATAACTTTTTTTTATTTTTGTTCCCTGGTAAAAACTGTGAAGCAACTAGAAATGAAGAGCAGCTCCTGAACTCACAGTCAAATAATAATAATAATAATAATAATAATAATAATAATAATAATAATAATAATAATAATAATAATAGCAATATGAAATCCATAATGATTCCAAAAATCATAAAAAGGAAAAAAAATGTAGAAATGTGTTTAGAAGCAAACCAGGATCGCGTTGAGTCGTATACTTATTGAATTACATGCCTAATAATACATTTAAAAAGCAGGGCGTTATTCTAAGTGGAAATAAGTAGTTTAAAATTTGTTTTCGTTGTCAACAAAACTGCGTTTCGAAAGTGTCATGTTTAGTAGCTTGTTAATAACAGGATGCTGTTTACATGAATCTTTGGAGAACACGCGGATAGATAGCGCAGCCAAAAAACATTTCAGCCAATCAAAGCCTCGCTCTTGTTCAACTTGAATTTAGAGAGCGCTTCCATGTGCTTATCTCAATCCACAGGCTTTCTGTCACTGAATATGATCGCTGCTGATACTGACAAGCACGTCACATTACATTAACTGAAGCACAACAACACAGACCTCACCGTTACTGTGAAGAGATGGCTGCTGCGGGTTCAGACCCGGACACCGGTGAGTTGTGTGCTTGTATTGTGTTTTTAACAAACTAAGAGGGCGGTGTAATATGTGGAAATATAAACAATTAAAAAAGCACAACGCGATTGTAATTGGAAGTTAAACGTTTGGTTTCGTTTTCAGCAGAAATATCTGTTTGAAAGAGGTGCAGGACAGACAGGTGAGATTCAGGGAGTTAGTTTGAGAGCTCTGTGTGTGTGAACGGAGGTGCAGGACACACAGGTGAGATTCAGGGAGTTAGTTTGAGAGCTCTGTGTGTGTGAATGGAGGAGCAGGACAGACACGTGAGATTCAGGGAGTTAGTTTGAGAGCTCTGTGTGTGAATGGAGGTGCAGGACAGACAGGTGAGATTCAGGGAGTTAGTTTGAGAGCTCTGTGTGTGTGAATGGAGGTGCAGGACAGACAGGTGAGATTCAGGGAGTTAGTTTGAGAGCTCTGTGTGTGTGTGAATGGAGGAGCAGGACAGACAGGTGAGATTCAGGGAGTTAGTTTGAGAGCTCTGTGTGTGTGAATGGAGGTGCAGGACAGACAGGTGAGATTCAGGGAGTTAGTTTGAGAGGTCTGTGTGTGTGAATGGAGGAGCAGGACAGACAGGTGAGATTCAGGGAGTTAGTTTGAGAGCTCTGTGTGTGTGAATGGAGGTGCAGGACAGACAGGTGAGATTCAGGGAGTTAGTTTGAGAGCTCTGTGTGTGTGAATGGAGGTGCAGGACAGACAGGTGAGATTCAGGGAGTTAGTTTGAGAGCTCTGTGTGTGTGAATGGAGGTGCAGGACAGACAGGTGAGATTCAGGGAATTAGTTTGAGAGCTCTGTGTGTGTGAATGGAGGTGCAGGACAGACAGGTGAGATTCAGGGAGTTAGTTTGAGAGCTCTGTGTGTGTGAATGGAGGTGCAGGACACACAGGTGAGATTCAGGGAGTTAGTTTGAGAGCTCTGTGTGTGTGAATGGAGGTGCAGGACACACAGGTGAGATTCAGGGAGTTAGTTTGAGAGCTCTGTGTGTGAATGGAGGTGCAGGACAGACAGGTGAGATTCAGGGAGTTAGTTTGAGAGCTCTGTGTGTGTGAATGGAGGTGCAGGACAGACAGGTGAGATTCAGGGAGTTAGTTTGAGAGCTCTGTGTGTGTGGAGGTGCAGGACAGACAGCTGAGATTCAGGGAGTTAGTTTGAGAGCTATGTGTGTGAATGGAGGTGCAGGACAGACAGGTGAGATTCAGGGAGTTAGTTTGAGAGCTCTGTGTATGTGAATGGAGGTGCAGGACACACAGGTGAGATTCAGGGAGTTAGTTTGAGAGCTCTGTGTGCGTGAATGGAGGTGCAGGACACACAGGTGAGATTCAGGGAGTTAGTTTGAGAGCTCTGTGTGTGTGAATGGAGGTGCAGGACACACAGGTGAGATTCAGGGAGTTAGTTTGAGAGCTCTGTGTGTGTGAATGGAGGTGCAGGACACACAGGTGAGATTCAGGGAGTTAGTTTGAGAGCTCTGTGTGTGAATGGAGGTGCAGGACAGACAGGTGAGATTCAGGGAGTTAGTTTGAGAGCTCTGTGTGTGTGAATGGAGGTGCAGGACAGACAGGTGAGATTCAGGGAGTTAGTTTGAGAGCTCTGTGTGTGTGGAGGTGCAGGACAGACAGGTGAGATTCAGGGAGTTAGTTTGAGAGCTGTGTGTGTGAATGGAGGTGCAGGACAGACAGCTGAGATTCAGGGAGTTAGTTTGAGAGCTATGTGTGTGTGAATGGAGGTGCAGGACACACAGGTGAGATTCAGGGAGTTAGTTTGAGAGCTATGTGTGTGAATGGAGGAGCAGGACAGACAGGTGAGATTCAGGGAGTTAGTTTGAGAGCTATGTGTGTGAATGGAGGAGCAGGACAGACAGGTGAGATTCAGGGAGTTAGTTTGAGAGGTCTGTGTGTGTGAATGGAGGTGCAGGACAGACAGGTGAGATTCAGGGAGTTAGTTTGAGAGCTCTGTGTGTGTGAATGGAGGTGCAGGACACACAGGTGAGATTCAGGGAGTTAGTTTGAGAGCTCTGTGTGTGTGAATGGAGGTGCAGGACAGACAGGTGAGATTCAGGGAGTTAGTTTGAGAGCTATGTGTGTGAATGGAGGAGCAGGACAGACAGGTGAGATTCAGGGAGTTAGTTTGAGAGGTCTGTGTGTGTGAATGGAGGTGCAGGACAGACAGGTGAGATTCAGGGAGTTAGTTTGAGAGCTCTGTGTGTGTGAATGGAGGTGCAGGACAGACAGGTGAGATTCAGGGAGTTAGTTTGAGAGCTCTGTGTGTGTGAATGGAGGTGCAGGACAGATAGGTGAGATTCAGGGAGTTAGTTTGAGAGCTCTGTGTGTGTGAATGGAGGTGCAGGACAGACAGGTGAGATTCAGGGAGTTAGTTTGAGAGCTCTGTGTGTGTGAATGGAGGTGCAGGACACACAGGTGAGATTCAGGGAGTTAGTTTAAGAGCTCTGTGTGTGTGAATGGAGGTGCAGGACAGACAGGTGAGATTCAGGGAGTTAGTTTGAGAGCTCTGTGTGTGTGAATGGAGGTGCAGGACACACAGGTGAGATTCAGGGAGTTAGTTTGAGAGCTCTGTGTGTGAATGGAGGTGCAGGACAGACAGGTGAGATTCAGGGAGTTAGTTTAAGAGCTGTGTGTGTGTGAATGGAGGTGCAGGACAGACAGGTGAGATTCAGGGAGTTAGTTTGAGAGCTGTGTGAATGGAGGTGCAGGACAGACAGGTGAGATTCAGGGAGTTAGTTTGAGAGCTCTGTGTGTGAATGGAGGAGCAGGACAGACAGGTGAGATTCAGGGAGTTAGTTTGAGAGCTCTGTGTGTGTGAATGGAGGTGCAGGACAGACAGGTGAGATTCAGGGAGTTAGTTTGAGAGCTCTGTGTGTGTGAATGGAGGTGCAGGACAGACAGGTGAGATTCAGGGAGTTAGTTTGAGAGCTCTGTGTGTGTGAATGGAGGAGCAGGACAGACAGGTGAGATTCAGGGAGTTAGTTTGAGAGCTCTGTGTGTGTGAATGGAGGTGCAGGACAGACAGGTGAGATTCAGGGAGTTAGTTTGAGAGCTCTGTGTGTGTGAATGGAGGTGCAGGACACACAGGTGAGATTCAGGGAGTTAGTTTGAGAGCTCTGTATGTGTGAATGGAGGTGCAGGACACACAGGTGAGATTCAGGGAGTTAGTTTGAGAGCTCTGTGTGTGAATGGAGGTGCAGGACAGACAGGTGAGATTCAGGGAGTTAGTTTGAGAGCTCTATGTGTGTGAATGGAGGTGCAGGACAGACTGGTGAGATTCAGGGAGTTAGTTTGAGAGCTCTGTGTGTGTGGAGGTGCAGGACAGACAGCTGAGATTCAGGGAGTTAGTTTGAGAGCTATGTGTGTGAATGGAGGAGCAGGACAGACAGGTGAGATTCAGGGAGTTAGTTTGAGAGGTCTGTGTGTGTGAATGGAGGTGCAGGACAGACAGGTGAGATTCAGGGAGTTAGTTTGAGAGCTCTGTGTGTGAATGGAGGTGCAGGACAGACAGGTGAGATTCAGGGAGTTAGTTTAAGAGCTGTGTGTGTGTGAATGGAGGTGCAGGACAGACAGGTGAGATTCAGGGAGTTAGTTTGAGAGCTCTGTGTGTAAATGGAGGAGCAGGACAGACAGGTGAGATTCAGGGAGTTAGTTTGAGAGCTCTGTGTGTGTGGAGGTGCAGGACAGACAGCTGAGATTCAGGGAGTTAGTTTGAGAGCTATGTGTGTGAATGGAGGAGCAGGACAGACAGGTGAGATTCAGGGAGTTAGTTTGAGAGGTCTGTGTGTGTGAATGGAGGTGCAGGACAGACAGGTGAGATTCAGGGAGTTAGTTTGAGAGCTCTGTGTGAATGGAGGTGCAGGACAGACAGGTGAGATTCAGGGAGTTAGTTTAAGAGCTGTGTGTGTGTGAATGGAGGTGCAGGACAGACAGGTGAGATTCAGGCAGTTAGTTTGAGAGCTGTGTGTGTGAATGGAGGTGCAGGACAGACAGGTGAGATTCAGGGAGTTAGTTTGAGAGCTCTGTGTGTGAATGGAGGAGCAGGACAGACAAGTGAGATTCAGGGAGTTAGTTTGAGAGCTCTGTGTGTGTGAATGGAGGTGCAGGACAGACAGGTGAGATTCAGGGAGTTAGTTTGAGAGCTCTGTGTGTGTGAATGGAGGTGCAGGACAGACAGGTGAGATTCAGGGAGTTAGTTTGAGAGCTCTGTGTGTGTGAATGGAGGTGCAGGACAGACAGGTGAGATTCAGGGAGTTAGTTTGAGAGCTCTGTGTGTGTGAATGGAGGAGCAGGACAGACAGGTGAGATTCAGGGAGTTAGTTTGAGAGCTCTGTGTGTGTGAATGGAGGTGCAGGACAGACAGGTGAGATTCAGGGAGTTAGTTTGAGAGCTCTGTGTATGTGAATGGAGGTGCAGGACACACAGGTGAGATTCAGGGAGTTAGTTTGAGAGCTCTGTGTGTGTGAATGGAGGTGCAGGACACACAGGTGAGATTCAGGGAGTTAGTTTGAGAGCTCTGTGTGTGTGAATGGAGGTGCAGGACACACAGGTGAGATTCAGGGAGTTAGTTTGAGAGCTCTGTGTGTGAATGGAGGTGCAGGACAGACAGGTGAGATTCAGGGAGTTAGTTTGAGAGCTCTGTGTGTGTGAATGGAGCTGCAGGACAGACAGGTGAGATTCAGGGAGTTAGTTTGAGAGCTCTGTGTGTGTGGAGGTGCAGGACAGACAGCTGAGATTCAGGGAGTTAGTTTGAGAGCTATGTGTGTGAATGGAGGTGCAGGACAGACAGGTGAGATTCAGGGAGTTAGTTTGCGAGCTCTGTGTGTCTGTGTGAATGGAGGAGCAGGACACACAGGTGAGATTCAGGGAGTTAGTTTGAGAGCTATGTGTGTGAATGGAGGAGCAGGACAGACAGGTGAGATTCAGGGAGTTAGTTTGAGAGGTCTGTGTGTGTGAATGGAGGTGCAGGACAGACAGGTGAGATTCAGGGAGTTAGTTTGCGAGCTCTGTGTGTCTGTGTGAATGGAGGAGCAGGACACACAGGTGAGATTCAGGGAGTTAGTTTGAGAGCTATGTGTGTGAATGGAGGTGCAGGACACACAGGTGAGATTCAGGGAGTTAGTTTGAGAGCTCTGTGTGTGTGAATGGAGGTGCAGGACAGACAGGTGAGATTCAGGGAGTTAGTTTGAGAGCTCTGTGTGTGAATGGAGGTGCAGGACAGACAGGTCAGATTCAGGGAGTTAGTTTGCGAGCTCTGTGTGTCTGTGTGAATGGAGGAGCAGGACACACAGGTGAGATTCAGGGAGTTAGTTTGAGAGCTCTGTGTGTGTGGAGGTGCAGGACAGACAGCTGAGATTCAGGGAGTTAGTTTGAGAGCTATGTGTGTGTGAATGGAGGAGCAGGACAGACAGGTGAGATTCAGGGAGTTAGTTTGAGAGCTCTGTGTGTGTGAATGGAGGTGCAGGACAGACAGGTGAGATTCAGGGAGTTAGTTTGCGAGCTCTGTGTGTCTGTGTGAATGGAGGAGCAGGACACACAGGTGAGATTCAGGGAGTTAGTTTGAGAGCTCTGTGTGTGTGAATGGAGGTGCAGGACAGACAGGTGAGATTCAGGGAGTTAGTTTGCGAGCTCTGTGTGTGTGAATGGAGGTGCAGGACACACAGGTGAGATTCAGGGAGTTAGTTTGAGAGCTCTGTGTGTCTGTGTGTGAATGGAGGAGCAGGACACACAGGTGCAATCTAGCCAGTAGACAAAACAGCATAACAAACTCTATGGTGCACTTAATATTAAATATTAAAACTTCATACAAAGTGTGTTTTTAAAAAAATATATATAAATAATAAAACATGAACAGAATCTTGTTGAAATGTGTTTTTTTTTTCTCGTTTTGGTTCTTTGGGTTTGAAACCCGTCTCTCCAGAGGAAGGGGAGTCTTTAGCTGCTGGATTTTTGAGTTCACTCAAATGAAAAACAGCAGAATGAAGCGGTGAAACCCGACTGTGCTTTTCAAACTACCCCTTACCTGGAAATAACAAACATGGGGCTGCAAGGGTTAACTTGTTTTAATAAAACAAAATCAAATCAATCAATCAATCAAGAACGATGCAACACAGTGAACGAGAGAACACAGCCACACCCCACCCCCACCCCCACCCCCACCCCCATCCCCATCACAACAACTGATACTGAAACAGCCAGGATCCACTGCAATACAAGAGAGAACACAGAAATAATGAAACTGAACACATTCAGTGACTAACGTTTCCACTACAAGTCTCTCAGCGTAAATAATGGAAACGTTTGCCATTGAATTGACACTGAAGACGCTGAGAAAGACTTCTAGTGGAAACGTTTGCCATTGAATTGACACTGAAGACGCTGAGAAAGACTTCTAGTGGAAACGTTTGCCATTGAATTGACACTGAAGACGCTGAGAAAGACTTCTAGTGGAAACGTTTGCCATTGAATTTACACTGAAGACGCTGAGAAAGACTTCTAGCGGAAACGTTTGCCGTTGAATTTACACTGAAGACGCCGAGAAAGACTTCTAGTGGAAACGTTTGCCGTTGAAAAGTTTCTTTTAGTGTTTCTCAACCCAGTGCTGTTGAGGGTTATAATAGTTCTTGATAACAGAAAAAAACGAACTTGAACACATGAAAACACAACAATCCGGACAGTCTGCACTCATCGCTGAAGGAAAGATTTCACATCCGCACAGACAGCGTCACCCAGTCCAGGTTTTACTACCAGCTTGATCAGCCCCAGTGTGTCTAGCTAACAAGCTCAGGTATGTCTTATTATTAAACTCCCAGTGAAACCAGGACTGGATCACACTGCTGTGCAGCAGGAGTCTGATTGCCATCCCTGCAGACAGAAGTTTGAATTGAGTCTCTGGGTGAGCGTGTCAGGGTGGGGGCGTGGTCTGAGCCGGGAGGGGGGCGTGTCCTGGTGTGTGAGCTCATCACTGCGGCCCCGCCCCCTGCTGCTGCATGCTTTTCATCAGCTCCTCGTCCTGCACCGACAGCTCGGTCAGTTTCCGGCCCATCCTCTCGTGAACATCCAGGTACTTGGAGACGCAGCGGTCCAGGCAGACCGCCTCCCCCTTCGACAGCTCCGCCTCCTTGTAGTGGGGGGGGACGCACTTCCTGTGACACGCGCCCGTCATCCTGCGAGAGACAGAGAGAGGAGGGCGCGAGTAAAGACACTTCTACAATATCACTCAGAGAGAGAGAGAGAGAGAGAGAGAGAGAGGGAGAGAGGGAGAGAGGGAGAGAGGGAGGGAGGGAGAGAGGGAGGGGGAGAGAGAGAAGGGGACAGAGTAGACAGTTCTACAATATCACTCACATAGAGAGAGGGAGGGGGAGAGAGGGGGAAAGGGAGGAGGGGGAAAGAGGGAGGGGGGAGAGAGTAAAGACAGTTCTATAATATCACTCACATAGAGAAAGGGAGGGGGAGAGAGAGTAAAGACATTTCTGTAATATCACTCACATAGAGAGAGAGAGTAAAGACATTTCTGTAATATCACTCAGAGAGAGATAGACAGAGTAAAGACACGTCTACAATATCACTCACATACAGAGAAATAGGGAGGGGGAGAGAGGAATGAGGGGAGGGAGGAGAGATGAGAGGAGAAGAGGAGAGAGATTAGAGAAGGGGAGAGAGTGAGAGGAGGGGAGAGAGGAGAGAGATGAGAGGAGAGATGTTAGAGAAGGGGAGAGAGAGGGGGAAGACCAGGAGGGAGGGAGAGAGAGGGGAGGAGAGGAGAGGAGACAGGAGAGGAGAGGGGAGGGAGGAGTAAGTAAAGACACTTCTAAATATCACTCATACAGAGAGAGAGAGAGAGAGCGAGCTATTGAGCACTGCATGGGGGGTAGTGTGTGATAAACGTAGCTCGGATAAACCTAGCATCTCGCCTCTCGCGTGGGATTTAAATCAATCGATTTGATTTTTATATGTAGCGCCTTTCCTGCAAAACATCTCAAAGCGCCGTACCCAGCTTTACATTAAAAATGACAATACAAAAAACACAATTACATTACAATATAATTAAATCACAACGTTAATAACAAATGCAATGAAACGCCAGCTTGTTTTACGATACCAAAAATACATAAATAAATGAACCGTCCGTGTATCTGATATTAACCCTTAGCGGAATAACGAACGCTTTCATCGATAGCGACCTCACAAGGGAACGTACTGTCTGTAAATAAAAACGAAAATGAGCGACAGACTCATACGAGCCGAATGACATTTAACCTCCGTTATAAACCAATGGAATAATAATAATAATAATATTTTGAGAAACAATTTTCTATGAAAAACATATTTATTAAATGTTCAAACCTATTTTATTTCAGCTATTTTTTAAAAAAAAAAAGAAAACTCATTTCATGCAGGAAAATGTTAATGCTACTAGCAGCACTAACGCAGACCCCGAATCCTTTAAAATTAATAATATTACTACGACTAATAAATATTACCGATTGTACATGTCTGACATCATCTCCACTTCTAGTTCCGCCGCCAGCTGTTGCGCCTTCACTGCGTCCATTTCCGAGTTTTTTTTTTATCAATCGAATTTGTGTTTTTTATTTATTTATTTTTAATATTGAAGTTGTGAAGCTAAACCCGCTGCTTTAACCTTCAGCATCTGCGCTGCACTCACGCGTGTGTCGCGGCGTTCCCTCACTTCCGCTATCAATAAAGTTAGATTCAATTTAAAAAAAAAACAGGCCAGTCAGCAGCTAGGACAGGACAATGATGTCACAAGTGGGCGGAGTTAGTAAACAGTGACGCCATTTCTGGAGCCCATAGAGCACTTTCACAGCGCTCTCGCAATGCTTGTAACGTATTCAGGCTCGCCCTGGCAAAATGTTTCTGGACATAAGCAAGCATTAATTCGCACAAATAACAGTCAGTCACTTTAACGCTCTTTTGTACCGTTATTAAAACAATACCGGTATATCCTGGCGCTGCAGCACAGCATCCACACAATGTATTCAGTACTGAGTGGGCTCCACAAATGCCGCCTGTATTATTATTATTATTATTTATTTCTTAGCAGACGCCCTTATCCAGGGCGACTTACAATTGTTACAAGATATCACATAATAATTAATTTTTTTTTTTTTTTTTACATTTAGTTACATTATTTTTTACACATTATTTGTACATACAATTCCCCATTTATACAGTTGGGTTTTTACTGGAGCAATCTAGGTAAAGTACCTTGCTCAAGGGTACAGCAGCAGTGTCCCCCCACCTGGGATTGAACCCACGACCCTCCGGTCAAGAGTCCAGAGCCCTGACCACTACTCCACACTGCTGCCTGTAATTGAGTGCCGAACTGCATCACGGGATTGACTGTCCTATCCTTCTTTATATTGTCCCGGGTCAGCAGCAGCGACTCGCTCCGTGTTGGGAAGGAGGGGAGGAGCGACGCCCAGCGGCCGGTTGGTGGAACCGCAGCTTAACCACGTACCAGTAACTTCACAGATGGACCGCACGCACGCACGCACGCACGCACAGGCTAACGGACTTTCCAGCGGCTGATTGCGATCAATACATTTAAAATATGAATTTGAATATTGGTGTATTAGAATTATGTTTTTTTTAAAATGTTTTAATTGGAAGTTAAAAATGAGGAGCCTAAACTAGATCAATACTTTCAACACACACACTATCCTCTCTCTCTCCCTCTCTCTTTATTATTATTATTATTATTATTATTATTATTTATTTCTTAGCAGACGCCCTTATCCAGGGCGACTTACAATTGTTACAAGATATCACATTATACATTATTTCACATTATACAGATATCACATTATTTTACATACAATTACCCATTTATACAGCTGGGTTTTTACTGGAGCAATCTAGGTAAAGTACCTTGCTCAAGGGTACAGCAGCAGTGTCCCCCACCTGGGATTGAACCCACAACCCTCCGGTCAAGAGTCCAGAGCCCTAACCACTACTCCACACTGCTGCCCTCTCCTCTCTTCCCCAGTCTCCCCTCTCCTCCCCAACTCTCCCTCTCTCCTCTCTTCCCCAGTCTCCCCTCTCACTCTCCTCCCCAACTCTCCCTCTCTCCTCTCTTCCCCAGTCTCCCCTCTCCCTCTCCTCCCCAACTCTCTTTTCTCTTCCCCAGTCTCCCCCCTCCTCCCCATCTCTCCTTCTTACTCTCTCTCTCTCTCCTGTCCACTCTCCCCATCACTGCCCCAAAGTCATACAAATAATTAGAGACAATTTTTTTAAAAATTAACTCCCAGCTGCTGCTTCTCATTTTGACCAACAGGCAGCGATATCTGGAGCTGCGATCGATTTGAACTCTTTAATTAATTATAATAATAACACAGGGCTGGTAATCAGACTCCTATTGCACAGCAGCGTCACCCAGTCCAGGTTTTACTACCAGCTTGATCAGCCCCAGTGTGTCTAGCTAACAAGCTCAGGTGTGTCTTATTATTAAACTCCTAGTGAAACCAGGACTGGATCACACCGCTGTGCAGCGGGAGTCTGATTCCCAGCCCTGTAATAAACCCTGCTGCTGGACTCACCCGTGCGTGTGTCGGAGCTCCTCTCTCTCTCTCTCTCTCTATCCCATCACATCCACCTCCTCATCCTCGCTCCCTGCCTCGCTCCTCTCTCCCTCGGACCCACAGCGCCAGGCCAGCGAGCCCCCCAGCGTCCCTGCAGCCAGCCCAGGGCTCCCCCCACCCACCACGTCCACGTCACATCCCTCCTCCTCCTCCTCCTCCTCCTCCTCCTCCTCCTCCCAGCTTCCTGTCGACCCCCGCACGACCCTGCCGGGACAGGAAGCGGAGACGAGCAGCAGTCGCGTTGCCGCGGAAACGTCTCCCCAGGACCGGGGGTCACCCGAAACAGAAAGACGGCTGCGTTTGGTTTCGGGGCTCCCCTCTCCTCCTCCTCCCCCTCTTCCTCTCTTGGGCGTTCTGTTTTCAGAGTCTGAATCTCCGCTGTCGTTCTGGGGTGGAGAGAGGAGGGAGGGGTGGAGAGAGGGGGAGGGGGCTGGGAGAGAGGAGGGAGGGAGGGGTGGAGAGAGGGGGGGATAAGAGGGGGCATCAGAAGGCAAAAACGGTCCCCCATCCTCCTCTTTTTCGTTCTCCCTTCCTGTCTTCTCTCCTTCACCTCTCTCTTCTCCCTGCTCCGCTGCGACTCGGCTCCCCTTTCTGGATATTCGAGGGCTGACAGGCAGCTGGTTCTGGGAGCCCTGGACCTGTTGCTGGTTCTGATCCGGGTCCCAGCGGCTCTTCAGCGCGGTTCCCGGGTCCGGAGTCTGGTTCCGAAGCTCTGGGTCGGCTCTGGAGCCCCTGCGCTGCTCCACGCTGGAGGATTGAAGCTCTGCTCTTCCCAGCAGGTTCTGGTCCGGTTTTTGATTTTCCAGCTCCAGGGCTTGGGCAGAACGTTCCGGGGCGTGTTCTGGGCCTTGGCTGGGATATCCGGGCCGGTTGGTTTCTGAACTCAATGGGTTTTGGGCTCGAGTTCTGCTCCACTCTGCTCGGGTGCTGTGCAAGTCAGACTGGACCCGGCTCTGAGTTTTAATTGAGACTTCACCCTCGGGGTTCGCTGCGTTCTGGATCCCAAAACCCCTCTCTCCAGCCTGGGCAGGACTAGAACCTTCTAGAACGGCGCTAGGGGTTCTAGAACCTTGTCCCCGGCTTTCACTCGGGTTCCGAGCTGGGGAATTCTCCAGCAGTCCCTGGCAGGGGGTCAAGGTGCCTGTGCCGCGTTCTTCGAGGCTCGAACCCGTGTCTCCGGCAGCAGCCTGGCCCTCCCCTTCCCCCACCTTCCCCAGGGCGAGGTTTATAATCCTCTGGGGTACAACCAGCACCCTGTACCCCTCCAGGTGGGATTCGACAGCCAGCCCCACGGGGCAAACCTCTCCCCCCGTCTCCCCCGCTCCTCCCCCCCTCCCTGCTCCCGCCACGGTCTCCTCCTGGTAGGAACGTGCCACGGAACTCAGGAAGTCTTCTAGAACGTTCCTGAGTTCCTCCTCGGAAACTTCGGAACCGTCCGAGGTCTCCCGGTGCCCCCTGGGATAGAAACAGCCGCCCGGGACCTCCGGACCGGCCCCCAAACTGTCCAGGGTTCGAACCCTCTCTCCTCGGTCCGTGTCGCTCCTAGAACACCCTGGGGTTGCGGGTTCTAGACTGCGGGAGGGTTCCGGGGCTCCGGTTCCGAGTGCAGGGGGCTGGTAGAGGGGGAGCGGGGCGCACTGATAGAACGGTACCAGGATGTTTTGGGGGTTTACCTCCATGGGGTCCCCCTCTACCGTGGTTGCCGTGGAGACAGGCGTGCCCCCGTGACCTGCGAAGCGAGGGGAGAGGCGTCAGTTACGCGGGGTAACCCTGCACCCCCCCCCCCCATCCCAGCAATATAAACCAGCCTGTCAGTGACATCATCCACCCCCATCCCAGCAATATAAACCAGCCTGTCAGTGACATCATCCACCCCCATCCCAGCAATATAAACCAGCCTGTCAGTGACATCATCCACCCCCCATCCCAGCAATATAAACCAGCCTGTCAGTGACATCATCCACCCCCATCCCAGCAATATAAACCAGCCTGTCAGTGACATCATCCACCCCCCATCCCAGCAATATAAACCAGCCTGTCAGTGACATCATCCACCCCCCATCCCAGCAATATAAACCAGCCTGTCAGTGACATCATCCACCCCCCATCCCAGCAATATAAACCAGCCTGTCAGTGACATCATCCACCCCCCATCCCAGCAATATAAACCAGCCTGTCAGTGACATCATCCACCCCCCCATCCCAGCAATATACGCGCCTCAACAGCATGGACAGAACAGCCGTTATCAAAAAATGCGACCTTTTGACAGACGGACGGCTGTACGGACAGACACCCCCCTCTCCTCCGACCCCCAGAATCTGTTATCATCAGTAACTTAAACTAAGTAACATCAATACCACGTTTCTTGGTCGTCTACTGTACCTTCGACGACATCGCCAGCTCCCAGCATCCCTTTCCCCTTGACGTGACCGCCGCTCGCCTTCCCAGAATCCTCTGCGGGCCGGTCTCCTGTCGGCTGAGAGCCACAGCCCCCCCTGGAGTCCGTCTCCACGGCGATGGGGCTCAGCAGGGGCTCCAGGAAGTTGAGCTGTATCATGACGTCCTCCAGCAGCCTCCCGATCTCCTCCTCCTCCTCCTCCTCCTCCTCTCTCTGTCTCGTTCCCTTGTTTCCCTGCGGCACTGGGGTCCTCTTGTTTGTGCAGGTGACCCCTACAGGGTATTTCCTGGGGCGCCCCGGACCCCTCTTCAACAGGGAGTCCCCCGAACGCTGGCGAAACGAGACGAGAGACTGAAACGACTGACACTGGGAAAATACAGTGACTTCGAATGGAATTACATTGTAACTGCAATTTAATATCACTAGACTGGACTGGAATTACATTGTAACTGCAGTTTAATATCACTAGACTGGACTGGAATTACATTGTAACTGCAGTTTAATATCACTAGACTGGACTGGAATTACATTGTAACTGCAGTTTAATATCACTAGACTGGACTGGAATTACATTGTAACTGCAGTTTAATATCACTAGACTGGACTGGACTGGAATTACATTGTAACTGCAGTTTAATATCACTAGACTGGACTGGAATTACATTGTAACTGCAGTTTAATATCACTAGACTGGACTGGACTGGAATTACATTGTAACTGCAGTTTAATATCACTAGACTGGACTGGAATTACATTGTAACTGCAGTTTAATATCACTAGACTGGACTGGAATTACATTGTAACTGCAGTTTAATATCACTAGACTGGACTGGAATTACATTGTAACTGCAGTTTAATATCACTAGACTGGACTGGAATTACATTGTAACTGCAGTTTAATATCACTAGACTGGACTGGAATTACATTGTAACTGCAGTTTAATATCACTAGACTGGACTGGAATTACATTGTAACTGCAGTTTAATATCACTAGACTAGACTGGACTGGAATTACATTGTAACTGCAGTTTAATATCACTAGACTAGACTGGACTGGAATCACATTGCAGGGCTCTGCAGGGGGAGTGTTATTACCGTGCCTGTAATGGGGGGTGTTTTTTTCGGGGTAAGCCGTCGTTTGGTTTCAAGCCCTGGCAGGCGCCCCGTTCTATTCCCCCGTTTCGGGGCGACACTCGCGATTTTTCTGGGGCGCCCTCTCCCTCTCTTCGGAATCAGTCTGATTTCCTGTCAAAAACAAAATCCAAGAAGGGAGATTCTCAGCTTCAGAAACAGACAGAGCTGCCCCTGTATTCAGTATTAATACAATGGAGGAAATAAGCCTTTTTATACAGTGTATAAAAACAACACAGCCCTGAATAGAATCACTCAAACACGGTGTTTATTATTAGTTTGTTGCTCAGTCTGTGTTGCTTTGACTGTGAGTTCAGGAGCTGCTCTTCAGTTCTAGCTGCGCTGCCATAGTTATTGTATTGTGAATCGGTACAGCCCTGGCTAGGACTACAGCTCCCAGCATGCCTCTGCACCCGCGGCAATGGTGAGGGATGCTGGGAGCTGTAGTTCTTTACCTGCAATGCGCTGGGCTGGGCTGTATCACATTGGAATGAATGCAAACCTCATGGGAAGGTAAGGGGCCGTTTCCTCTGAAGGTTCTACTCACTGGACTGACTGTCGGGGTTCCTCCGAGTCGCTTCGCCCCCTTTCTGTGATTGGCTGCCTCCCCGGGGGGCGGGTCTTGGTGTTTAACCCCCTCAGCGCTGACGATCTTCCAGCCATTCCCACGCGGGGCTTTCTTCAGTCGGATCCTGGTGTGGGAGTGCCACCCCTCTCCTCCTCCACCATCACCCCATTCCTTCCTCCTCCCCCTTCTCTCCGCCCCATTCCACCCCTCTCCTCCTCCACTATCACCCCATTCCTTCCCCCTCCTCCTCCTCCTCCTCCTCCCCCTTCTCTCTGCCCCATTCCACCCCTCTCCTCCTCCACCATCACCCCATTCCTTCCCCCTCCTCCTCCTCCTCCTCCTCCCCCTTCTCTCCACCGCACTCCGCCCCTCTCCTCCTCCACCCTCACCCCATTCCTTCCCCGTCCTCAGCCCAGCCTCTCTCTTCCTCAGCAGGGCTGACACGCAGCCCATCCACGGGCTTGTCGTTCCTCGTTTCCTCCCCCTCCCCTCCTCCTCCTCTCTGTTCTGCTCCGTGTTGGTGGCAGCGGTGGGATCTCTTTTCTTCAGCCTCCTCTTGCTTCTCCTCGGTAACTCTGCTCCCTCTTCCTCCTCCCCCTCCCCCTCCTCCTCCTCGCTCCTCCCCTGCCTCAGCTCACAGGAGGGAGGGACAGCGTTGGTAGATCCTCCCCTCTCTTTCTCTCGTTCTGTCACTTCCTCTCGGGGGCTCCTGGGCTCCAGATAGAACTCGATGAATCCCGGGGTGCTCCCGTCGGGGCCCCCGTACCCCAGCTCCACCACCGGGGAGTCGGCCCCTCGCCCCCCTAGGCCGCCTTCGCTCCCCCGATCCGTCTCCGAGCCCGCGGAATTCTGCCAGTCGTTTCCGGAGACGATCCGGAGCGTGTCCTTCTGCTTCCCTGAATACCTCCGACCCCCGTCTCCCACCCCCAAAACCAGCGGGACGCAGACACAGGGGCTCCTGGAACCCCTGAAACACAGAGGGGGGCCCGGGCTGCACCCCACGTTTGGAGGGATGCTGGGGCGCACGAGCAAGAGGTGGGGGTGTGGGGAGCGAGGGGCTGTGGAGTCATTAATAATGCTCATATTGTTCACATTATTATTATTATTATTATTATTATTATTATTATTATTATTATCATCATCATCAATACCATTATCATTGCTGCTGTTCACAATGCTATTAACACTGCTGCTGTTCACAATGCTGTGAATAAGATTGCTATTCCCAGAGTCTCTCTCGGTGTGACTGTTGTAATCGCACACATTTCGTTCCTTATCTCTCTCTGCGCTCCTCCTCCTCTCCTCCTCCTCCTCCTCCTCCTCCTCCTGCAGGACCAGCTTCCCGTCCTGGATGCTGACGTTCCGCAGCCCCTCGATCCCGAGCTCTCTCGCCGCGCTCAGCGCCCGCTCCGCTGACTCCTCCCCTTCGAAGCGCGCCTCGCACGTGTACATGAAGAGCACGAGGGAGCGGAGAGCCTCGAACCCGACGCCTCGCACCTCCAGCAGCCTCCGCGCAGACCCCCCGCCCTCGCCCTCTCCCCCCGGAGCCACGCACAGCAGGGAGTGAGAGAGCACGGGGCTGCAGGCAGACAGGACACAGCTGTGAGCCGGGATACACAGACCTGAGAGAGAGGGGGAGAGTGAGGGGTTAGGAATATAAAGAGAGGGGAAGAGAGAGGGGACAGAGGAGAGTGGAGAGGGGTGAGAGAGAGGGAGAGAGAGAGGGATAAGGAATATAAAGAGAGAGGAGAGAGCAGTAGAGAGAGGGGACAGAGGAGAGAGGAGAGGGGTGAGAGAGAGGGGGTTAGGAATATGAAGAGAGGGGAAGAGAGAGGGGACAGAGGAGAGGGAAGAGGGGTGAGAGAGAGGGAGAGAGAGAGGGATACGGAATATAAAGAGAGGGGAAAGAGGAGAGGAGAGAGGGAGAGAGAGGAAAGGACTGCAGGCAAACAGGACACAGCTGTGAGCCGGGATACACAGACCTGAGAGAGAGGGGGAGAGTGAGGGATAAGGAATATAAAGAGAGGGGAAAGAGGAGAGGAGAGAGGGAGTGAGAGGACAGGACTGTAGGCAGACAGGACACAGCTGTGAGCCGGGATACACAGACCTGAGAGAGAGGGGGAGAGTGAGGGGTTAGGAATATAAAGAGAGGGGAAGAGAGAGGGGACAGAGGAGAGGGAAGAGGGGTGAGAGAGAGGACAGGACTGTAGGCAGACAGGACACAGCTGTGAGCCGGGATACACAGACCTGAGAGAGAGGGGGAGAGTGAGGGGTTAGGAATATAAAGAGAGGGGAAGAGAGAGGGGACAGAGGAGAGGGCAGAGGGGTGAGAGAGAGGGGGTTAGGAATATGAAGAGAGGGGAAGAGGGGTAGAGAGGGGACAGAGGAGAGGAGAGAGGGAGAGAGAGGACAGGACTGTAGGCAGACAGGACACAGCTGTGAGCCGGGATACACAGACCTGAGAGAGAGTGAGAGATAGAGAGGGGTTACTGATATAGAGAGGGAGAGATGAGAGGAGAGGGGAGAGAGAAGACAGGGGTTATTAAACATACACAGAGGGGACAGAAGAAGAGGTTCAGGCTGGCAATCAGACTCCTATCCCACAGCAGTGTCACCCAGTCCAGGTTTTACTACCAGCTTGATCAGCCCCCAGTGTGTCTAGCTAACAAGCTCAGGTGTGTCTTATTATTAAACTCCTAGTGAAACCAGGACCGGATCACACCGCTGTGGAACGGGAGTCTGATTCCCAGCCCCGTGTCTCCAGCGCCTCACCCTCAGCCTGCAGGATGACATCACAGAACAGGCCGCTGCGCTGCTGGCAGTGCAGCCGAGAGAACGCCCGGCCGAACCCCCGGGGGTCCCCGTAGCTCAGCCGGGGCGATGACATCACTGTGACCTCACTGCGCAAACCCTGCAGAAAGACAGGACAACACGGCACGTGACACGTTAACCCATCGCCTGCCGTACCAGCACACCAGCAGGGAGATAATATATGATTATTATTATTATTATTATTATTATTATTAAGAAGAAGAAATATGAATTACTAACTGAAGACTATTTCAATCAAACTTGCCCACCTAGAAAAAAGGCCACGCTGTGACGCACAGTCGACGTCACGGGGTTACGAAATAAACAGGAGGCTGTGTGGTCCAGTGGTTAAAGAAACGGGCTTGTAACCAGGAGGTCCCGGGTTCAAATCCCACCTCAGCCACTGACTCATTGTGTGACTCTGAGCAAGTCACTTCACCTCCTTGTGCTCCGTCTTTCGGGTGAGACGTAGTTGTAAGTGACTCTGCAGCTGATGCATAGTTCACACACCCTAGTCTCTGTAAGCCTTGGATAAAGGTGTCTGATAAATAAACTAATAATAATGATAATAAATAGAAAGGTTAAGAAGCCGCGTTCCTATATCCGCCATTCTGGCTCGCCGGCTCCATAGTTTATTATCGGGCGCGGCCTCCACGTTTGATCCTAAATGGTGTCGGTTGCTCGTTAATTATTATTGATATGTTTTATTAAGAGATTTTTAAACTTATAAAAACACATATTTATTATTAAATTTAAAAAAATAAATAAACGGGAAGGACAAAACAGTCTTGCGCAAGCTTAATACACGTGCTACTAAATTTTATTAATTAATTAAACAGGCTAATTAACTGTCCCGGCGTATTTTAATACAATTAATAACAATTAATAATTACAATGAAGGAGAGGGGAGAGGGGAGAGGGGAGAGGGGGGGGGTCTTACTTAAAAGTGTTTTTTTTTCTTGTCGTGTGATAAAAATATACTTTTTTAAAAAATAAAAAAGTTACATGGTCAAATTTTTAAGCTCGCTGGTCGTGTTCGTGTTTTTATGATTATATTAGTAAACGCGTTAAAAAATATATGAATTAAAAATACGACAGAGGCAGGAACTGTAGTGGCTGTCACTCTAAATTATATAAAACAAAACCTTTATATATATATATATATATATATATATGGTATTCGGTCTAATGAGGCCAAAAGAAATATT